>NC_059202.1:7877119-8079619 GCF_020615455.1 Coregonus clupeaformis
GGCAACGTATGAGAATAGGCAATATTTAATTCCGAAGTCGGATTGTATTTCCTCTCGCTTCAGCTCAAATAATGGTCGTCATTGATTTCAAGAAATGTTGCGTCATTTTTTAAGTGGTTGCATCATATTTCTTTGCATACTTTCCTGTTGAAGCTTGCATCGATGCATGCTTCAAAATATGTACAAACGGAGTACGCATTTGAGAAGTGCCCTCCGTGCTCCGTTTCGCATACTTTGATTTGGACTCATACTCTGACCCTCCGGTGCTCCAATTTGTGTGCTCGGAGCACAGTAGTATGCATTTTGAGAAACACGCAGAGTCTCCCCTCCAACTCTCTCCTTGGTACAGTGAGGGAAAAAAGTATTTGATCCCCTGCTGATTTTGTACGTTTGTCCACGGACAAAGAAATTATCAGTCTATAATTTTAATGGTAGGTTTATTTGAACAGTGAGAGACAGAATAACAACGACAAAATCCAGAAAAATGCATGTCAAAAATTTTATAAATTGATTTCCATTTTAATGAGGGAAATAAGTATTTGACCCCCTCTCAATCAGAAAGATTTCTGGCTCCCAGGTGTCTTTTATACAGGTAATGAGCTGAGATTAGGAGCACACTCTTAAAGGGAGTGCTCCTAATCTCAGCTTGTTACCTGTATAAAAGACACCTGTCCACAGAAGCAATCAATCAATCAGATTCCAAACTCTCCACCATGGCCAAGACCAAAGAGCTCTCCAAGGATGTCAGGGACAAGATTGTAGACCTACACAAGGCTGGAATGGGCTACAAGACCATCGCCAAGCACCTCGTGGAGTTGCAATGATCATGAGAACGGTGAGGAATCAGCCAAGAACTACACAGGAGGATCTTGTCAATGATCTCAAGGCAGCTGGGACCATAGTCACCAAGAAAACAATTGATATCACACTACGCCGTGAAGGACTGAAATCCTGCAGCGCCCACAAGGTCCCCCTGCTCAAGAAAGCACATATACAGGCCCGTCTGAAGTTTGCCAATGAACATCTGAATGATGTAGAGGAGAACTGGGTGAAAGTGAAAATCGAGCTCTTTGGCATCAGCTCAACTCGCCGTGTTTGGAGGAGGAGGAATGCTGCCTATGACCCCAAGAACACCATCCCCACCATCAAACATGGAGGTGGAAACATTATGTTTTGGGGGTGTTTTTCTGCTAAGGGACAACTTCACCGCATCAAAGGGACGATGGACGGGGCCATGTACCGTCAAATCTTGGGTGAGAACCTCCTTCCCTCAGCCAGGGCATTGAAAATGGGTCGTGGATGGGTATACCAGCATGACAATGACCCAAAACACACGGCCAAGGCAACAAAGGAGTTGCTCAAGAAGAAGCACATTAAGGTCCTGGATGGCCTAGCCAGTCTCCAGACCTTAATCCCATAGAAAATCTGTGGAGGGAGCTGAAGGTTCGAGTTGCAAAACGTCAGCCTCGAAACCTTAATGACTTGGAGAAGATCTGCAAAGAGGAGTGGGACAAAATACCTCCTGAGATGTGTGCAAACCTGGTGGCCAACTACAAGAAAGGTCTGACCTCTGTGATTGCCAACAAGGGTTTTGCCACCAAGTACTAAGTAATGTTTTGCAGAGGGGTCAAATACTTATTTCCCTCATTAAAATGCAAATCAATTTATAACATTTTTGACATGCGTTTTTCTGGATTTTTGTTGTTGTTATTCCGTCTCTCACTGTTCAAATAAACCTACCACTAAAATTATAGACTGATCATGTCTTTGTCAGTGGGCAAACGTACAAAATCAGCAGGGGATCAAATACTTTTTTCCCTCACTGTATGGATGAATAGGTTGTGTACTCAGTAACCCTTTGATTCATACAACTACAGAGACACTGATATGACCGCTACAAAGATCCCATATTCATTTCTAACCATTAACATATCATTATATAGCACCATGATAGTATTGCCAGATCAGGCAGTATTAATATATGACTGAGGGGTGCAGTAGATTGCCCATGGCAGGAAGAGGATAATAGAGCACTAATGATCCATCGCCTGAATAAATGCACTACCCACGTGCCCCGGGTCCCATCTCTCCTATTGCTACTCTACCCTACCCTCTCTGTCTGTTTTTTTGTCCTCTATATATATATAGAAAAATGTAACCACATTCGAGCCAGTTCACATACAATGTTAAAAAGCGGTATTGAAAACATGTTGTTGTATACACTACTAATTTCACAGTAACACTATGTAGCTCAAGGCAGCAATTGACTTTAGATCTCCAGGCCAACATGATTTAGGCTAATTGTCAGCTCTGTGGAGTGGCAGGCTGGCTGGCTCATTTGACTAAATGACTGACTGGAGTGAGACTCAGGACAGGAGCCAGAGTTAGCCTATAAGTCAGAGACTTTGTGGACATACAGTTGAAGTCGGAAGTTTACATACACCTTAGCCAAATACATTTAAACTCAGTTTTTCACAATTCCTGACATGTAATCCTAGTAAAAATTCCCTGTCTTAGGTCAGTTAGGATCACCACTTTATTTTAAGAATGTGACATGTCAGAATAACAGCTTTTATGTCTTTCATCGCATTCCCAGTGGGTCAGAAGTTTACATACACTCAATTAGTATTTGGTAGTATTGCCTTTAAATTGTTTAACTTAGGTCAAACGTTTCGGGTAGCCTTCCACAAGCTTCCCACAATAAGTTGGGTGAATTTTGGCCCATTCTTCCTGACAAAGCTGGTGTAACTGAGTCAGGTTTGTAGGCCTCCTTGCTCGCACACGCTTTTTCAGTTCTGCCCACACATTTTCTATAGGATTGAGGTCAGGGCTTTGTGATGGCCACTCCAATACCTTGACTTTGTTGTTCTTAAGCCATTTTGCCACAACTTTGGAAGTATGCTTGGGGTCATTTGGAAGACCCATTTGCGACCAAGCTTTAACTTCCTGACTGATGTCTTGAGATGTTGCTTCAATATATCCACATAATTTTCCTTCCTCATGATGCCATCTATTTTATGAAGTGCACCAGTCCCTCCTGCAGCAAAGCACCCCCACAGCATGATACTGCCACCCCCGTACTTCACGGTTGGGATGGTGTTCTTCGGCTTGCAAGACCCCCCCTTTTTCCTCCAAATGTAACGATGGTCATTATGGCCAAACAATTATATTTTTGTTTCATCAGACCAGAGGACATTTCTCCAAAAAGTACGATCTTTGTCCCCATGTGCAGTTGCAAACCGTAGTCTGGCTTTTTTATGGCGGTTTTGGAGCTGTGGCTTCTTCCTTGCTGAGCGGCCTTTCAGGTTATGTCGATACAGGACTCTTTTACTGTGGATATAGATACTTTTGTACCTGTTTCCTCCAGCATCTTCACAAGGTCCTTTGCTGTTGTTCTGGGATTGATTTGCACTTTTCGTACCAAAGTACGTTCATCTCTAGGAGACAGAACGCGTCTCCTTCCTGAGCGGTATGACGGCTGCGTGGTCCCATGGTGTTTATACTTGCGTACTATTGTTTGTACAGATGAACGTGGTACCTTCAGGCATTTGGAAATTGCTCCCAAGGATGAACCAGACTTGTGGAGGTCTACAAATTTTTTTCTGAGGTCTTGGCTGATTTCTTTTGATTTCAAATAAAATAAAATCAAATTTTATTGGCCACATGCGCCGAATACAACAGGTGCAGACATTACAGTGAAATGCTTACTTACAGCCCTTAACCAACAGTGCATTTATTTTTTATAAAAAAGTTAAAATAAATCAACAACAAAAAAGCGTTGAGAAAAAAAGAGCAGAAGTAAAATAAAATAACAGTAGGGAGGCTATATATACAGGGGGGTACCGGTGCAGAGTCAATGTGCGGGGGCACCGGCTAGTTGAGGTAGTTGAAGTAATATGTACATGTGGGTAGAGTTAAAGTGACTATGCATAAATAATTAACAGAGTAGCAGCAGCGTAAAAAGATGGGGTGGGGGGCAGTGCAAATAGTCCAGGTAGCCATGATTAGCTGTTCAGGAGTCTTATGGCTTGGGGGTAGAAGCTGTTGAGAAGTCTTTTGGACCTAGACTTGGCACTCCGGTACCGCTTGCCGTGCGGTAGCAGAGAGAACAGTCTATGACTAGGGTGGCTGGAGTCTTTGACAATTTTGAGGGCCTTCCTCTAACACCATCTGTTATAGAGGTCCTGGATGGCAGAAGGCTTGGCCCCAGTGATATACTGGGCCGTACGCACTACCCTCTGTAGTGCCTTGCGGTCGGAGGCCAAGCAGTTGCCATACCAGGCGGTGATACAACCAGTCAGGATGCTCTCGATTGTGCAGCTGTAGAATTTTTTGAGGACCTGAGGACCCATGCCAAATCTTTTCAGTCTCCTGAGGGGGAATAGGCTTTGTCGTGCCCTCTTAACGACTGTCTTGGTGTGTTTGGACCATGATAGTTCATTGGTGATGTGGACACGAAGGAACTTGAAGCTCTCGACCTGTTCCACTACAGCCCCGTCGATGAGAATGGGGGCGTGCTCAGTCCTCTTTTTTTCCCTGTAGTCCACAATCATCTCCTTTGTCTTGGTCACGTTGAGGGAGAGGTTGTTATCCTGGCACCACACGGCCAGGTCTCTGACCTCCTCCCTATAGGCTGTCTCATCGTTGTCGGTGATCAGGCCTACCACTGTTGTGTCGTCGGCAAACTTAATGATGGTGTTGGAGTCGTGCCTGGCCATGCAGTCATGGGTGAACAGGGAGTACAGGAGGGGACTGAGCACGCACCCCTGAGGGGCCCCCGTGTTGAGGATCAGTGTGGCAGATGTGTTGTTACCTACCCTTACCACCTGGGGGCGGCCCGTCAGGAAGTCCAGGATTCAGTTGCAGAGGGAGGTGTTTAGTCCCAGGATCCTTAGCTTAGTGATGAGCTTTGAGGGCACTATGGTGTTGAATGCTGAGCTGTAGTCAATGAATAGCATTCTCACGTAGGTGTTCCTCTTGTCCAGGTGGGAAAGGGCAGTGTGGAGTGCAATAGAGATTGCGTCATCTGTGGATCTGTTGGGGCGGTATGCAAATTGGAGTGGGTCTAGGGTTTCTGGGATAATGCTGTTGATGTGAGCCATGACCAGCCTTTCAAAGCACTTCATGGCTACAGACGTCAGTGCTACGGGTCGGTAGTCATTTAGGCAGGTTATCTTAGAGTCCTTGGGCACGGGGACTATGGTGGTCTGCTTGAAACATGTTGGTATTACAGACTCAGTCAGGGACATGTTGAAAATGTCAGTGAAGACACTTGCCAGTTGGTCAGCACATGCTCGGAGTACACGTCCTGGTAATCCGTCTGGCCCTGCGGCCTTGTGAATGTTGACCTGCTTAAAAGTCTTACTCACATCGGCTACGGAGAGCGTGATCACATAGTCATCCGGAACAGCTGTTGCTCTCATGCATGCTTCAGTGTTAGCATAGAAGTGGTTTAGCTGGTCTGGAAGTGTTGTGTCACTGGGCAGCTCGCAGCTGTGCTTCCCTTTGTAGTCTGTAATAGTTTTCAAGCCCTGCCACATCCGACGAGCGTCAGAGCCAGTGTAGTACGATTCAATCTTAGTCCTGTATTGACTCTTTGCCTGTTTGATGGTTCGTCGGAGGGCATAGCGGGATTTCTTATAAGCGTCCGGGTTAGAGTCCCGCTCCTTGAAAGCGGCAGCTCTACCCTTTAGCTCAGTGCGGATGTTTCCTGTAATCCATGGCTTCTGGTTGGGGTATGTACATACGGTCACTGTGGGGACGACATCATCGATGCACTTATTGATGAAGCCAGTGACTGATGTGGTGTACTCCTCAATGCTATCTGAAGAATCCCGGAACATGTTCCAGTCTGTGCTAGCAAAACAGTCCTGTAGCTTAGCATCTGACTCATCTGACCACTTTTTTATTAACCGAGTCACTGGTGCTTCCTGATTTAGTTTTTGCTTATAAGCAGGAATCAGGAGGATAGAGTTATGGTCAGATTTGCCAAATGGAGGGCGAGGGAGAGCTTTGTATGCGTCTCTGTGTGTGGAGTAAAGGTCGTCTAGAGTTTATTTTCCTCTGGTTGCACATTTAACATGTTGGTAGAAATTAGGTGGAACGGATTTAAGTTTCCCTGCATTAAAGTCCCCGGCCACTAGGAACGCTGCATCTGGATGAGCGTTTTCCTGTTGACTTATGGCCTTATACAGCTCATTCAGTGCAATCTTAATGCCAGCATTGGTTTGTGGTGGTAAATAGACAGCTATGAAAAATATAGATGAAAACTCTCTTGGTAAATAGTGTGGTCTACAGCTTATTATAAGATACTCTACCTCAGGCGAGCAAAACCTCGAGACTTCCTTAGTATTTGATTTTGTGCCCCAGCTGTTGTTTACAAATATACACAGACCGCCACCCCTTGTCTTACCGGAGTCAGCCGTTCTATCCTGCCGATGTAGCGTATAGCCCGCTAGCTGTATGTTATCCATGTCGTTGTTCAGCCACGACTCAGTGAAACATAAGATATTACAGTTTCTAATGTCCCGTTGGTAGGATAACCGTAATCTTAGGTCATCCAATGTGTTCTCCAATGATTGAAGATTGGCTAATAGGATTGATGGGAGCGGCAGTTTACTCGCTCGCCGTCGGATCCTTACAAGGCACCCCGACCTACGTCCACGATATCTCCATCTCTTCCTCATGCGAATGACAGGGATTTGGGCCTTGTCGGGTGTCTGTAGGATATCCTTCACGGCCGCCTCGTTGAATAACAAATATTCGGCCAATACGAGGTGAGTAATCGCTGTCCTGATATCCAGAAGCTCTTTTTGGTTATAAGAGACGATGGCAGAAACATTATGTACAAAATAAATGACAAATAACGCGGAAAAACACACATAATAGTACAATTGGTTAGAGGGCTGTAAAACGGCAGCCATCTTCTCCGGCGCCATTATATTCAGATTTTCCCATGATGTCAAGCAAAGAGGCACTGAGTTTGAAGGTAGGCCTTGAAATACATCCACAGGTACACCTCCAATTGACTGAAATTATGTCAATTAGCCTATCAGAAGCTTCTAAAGCCATGACATCATTTTCTGGAATTGTCCAAGCTGTTTAAAGGCACAGTCAACTTAGTGTATGTAAACTTCTGACCCACTGGAATTGTGATACAGTGAATTATAAGTTAAATAATCTGTCTGTAAACAATTGTTGGAAAAATTACTTTTGTCATGCACAAAGTAGATGTCCTAACCGACTTGCCAAAACTATAGTTTCTTAACAAGAAATTTGTGGAGTGGTTGAAAAACGAGTTTTAATGACTCCAACCTAAGTGAATGTACACTTCTGACTTCAACTGTATTCAAAGGGAGGTTAGGCAGCTGGGCATGTGCTATAAGAGCCACTGCGCAACCTCTGAGGCAGGGCTACACTTGACTCTGGATGCTTCTGAGGCCAAAACCTTGTAATGAGCCATAGAATGGGACAGTCATTTGGCACATTGGGGCTGAATTCAGTCCACTTTGTATTCTTTAGTCAGTTTCTTGTCTGGTTTTCAGCTAATTTTGGTTTTGGCCTTGATGACTCTAGTCTTGTTTTAGTCTGAGTTTGGTCTGGTTGTCTGTAGCTGGGTCTGTTTGAGTATAGCTGGGCCCCTTCCTGTTTATCCATTTGTCTGTCCATCCTTCCGTCAGTCAGTCTGTGAGCACATGACTGTTCCTGATTCAGCTCTTCTTTTCTCTGGCCTGTTTGATGACTCCATGCATTCCTCACATTTTCCCTGCCCACCTCTGCAAACACCCCCTTGCCCCTCCACCCGCCATCCCACTGACATACACACTGGCAATGGAACAATTTTGAAGTTGTTGTCCTCCCCGTTAGGTAAAATAAGTTACTTCATATTGAGTTATCAACTGACAGACTCCATGCACTTCATGCTCAGACTCAAACCACCTGTCAGCTCAATAATGGTAATGGTTTTACTGATGATGTTGGACAATGCTGAATTGCTACTGTACTTTGCCGTTTGGGAGGGGTGGGGGTTGGTGGGGGCAGTGGAGAGGAAGGCAGGTGGGGGACCTCAGTGATGCTCCATACCCAAAGTATTTTCTCTGCATGTGTGTTTGTGTGTTGCTTAGTGGGGCTGAGGGCTTGGCACACTAGCTGTATTTGTATGTCAGTGAGCCAGCCAGCCCAGACCTAGCCAGCCCTGCTCTAACCTAACCTGTCTACAGTCGAGGACTTACAGAGTCTAGCCACCATGCTGCTACGCACTGAGAGAACCAGCAGGAGCCAAGCAACAGAGGTGAGACACCACATACATATACTGAGAGGGTCATATGCCATTTCACGGGATAAGAGAGTTTGTGGACAAAGAGATAGTTCTAGAATTCAATGGATGGGCAGATTCCAGTAGGCCTATGCACTTTAGCCAGACATTCTACTAGGTGTTGGCTGTGAGAGTTCTAGAATGTATTCTGTCTGTATGCTCTGCTGGGTCTTGATTGTGGAGGTTCTAGATCTAGAATGTATTTTGTCCATAATAGTTTTGCTTGATGTTTATTTTTTTCGAGCACTTCTATGGTTTTCACTCCTTGCGTGTGTTCAGTTTTTTCCTGTCAAGCTGTGATGGCAGCCAGCTTTACTGGTTTTGGTGTGAACAAAGTCAAGCTTGTGTGTAAAACTGTGATGATTCCTAGAACACTGAAGGATACTACCAGTTACAGCAGAAGCCATACAATCAGCTGACTGACAAGTGAAACTTTAAGTAACTGAGCTTGTTGTTTACTGACCAAGTTGTGTCAAACCAGGAGTTGTTGTATCAAACCAGTGGTTGTTGTGTTAAACCAGGAGTTGTTGTGTCAAATCAGGTTTAGTTGTGTCAAACCTGTAGTTGTTGTGTCAAACCAGTAATTGTTGTGTCAAACCAGTAATTGTTGTGTCAAACCAGTGGTTTTTGTCCAGGCTGGAGTAGACCCAGGTGTTTGTTCCCCTGCTCTGCCCTGCCCTGCCTGGCTGTGTGAGGTGACTGCTTATGTTATGGCATGGGGCCTGTTCACATATTTCATGTGAAAGAGGGGCGAGAGGTATGGGGTAGGGGGTGGCATTGATGTCTGAGGTTGCAGTTTCAATAATATGTTGTTTTGGGATGTAGCATAATGTCTGCCCTAGAATTTAGCAAAAATGTCTGCCACAATAGAACAAATATTGATGTGTATTACAATTATCATCAGCTCCGTTTACTACTACTCTACTACTACTACTACTACTACTACTACTACTACTACTACTACTACCACCACCACTGATTGTAGGAGCATTACTGTCTGGGGCACTACTGCTTTGTCTCACTTCCCTCTCTCTTTTCCCTGTTCTCTCTCTCGTCTCTATTTCTCCTTCCTCTCTCCCTTCTCCCAGGAAGAGGGTAGCTAGCTATTTCATCAGTCCAGAGGGGTAAATTATGATCAATATTTAGTGGTTTATGTGAGTGGTAGTGGGCACTGAGAGACCACAGTGTGTTTTATATGAGGGATAGAGAGACACGGTGGAAACCAGCCATACGTGGAAACACAGTGAATTATGCGTTCCCTGCTGTTGCTATGGTAACAGGACTCTTCTGTGGTCTGGGAGAATGTGTGTGTGTGAGTGCAGTGGGTTGAATTGTTGTCATGAATCAGTAAGAGTGTGTGTGTACATGTGTGCGCACAACATGTGTATGTGCGTGTGTGTGTGTGCGCAAGCACATACGTTTGTGTGTTCAAGCCAATATTTGTGTGCGAAGTTACCAGCATTCATTCACATATTTAAGCAGGGTTGGGTAGGTTACTTCCTAATGTAATCCATTACAGGTACTAGTTACCTGTCCAAAATTGTAATCAGTAACATAACTTTTGGATTACCCAAACTCAGTAATGTAATCTGATTACTTTCAGTTACTTATAGATTACTTTCCCCTTAAGAGGCATTAGAAGAAGACAAAAATGATTATTACCAATTGAAACGACATCAATTGCAGGATAAATCAATGTCAGAGTTGTACATAGCTGGCCATAAATGGATGTTGCATTTTACTTTATGGGTTATGTAGGCTTCTTCTAACCCATTGCTTTCTACTTCAATACAGATAATAATACGATTAGGCTATATCTTTACATTAAAAACCAAAGTCGTTCAGATTTCCAGTCATTCAAATTAATTGAATACCCCTTGATCTTCAACAATAGGACTTGGAAATATGGAAATATATATTAGCTACATTGTTTTACCTGAGCATAACCCAAAGTCTAAGGACTTATTAGCCTACTCTGTTGTTTATGATTTTGTTGTCATGGAGGACTGATTGGGCTCATTGCTTCAAATTGAAAAATAAATGCTGCTGACTGCTCTCATGGAATGGCATGCTTTGAGCACTACCGAAAAGTACTATTTGCATCTGAAAAATGCATGCCGTATGCTGCATTTGCTATAGGCCTATTGTTTATGTTTTTGTTGGTGACACTTTGATATTTTGATAATTTGCAACATGTTTATGGACTTTTGTTTTGAATCAGCACAAATTAGATTGAGCAATTAAAGGCTCAGCACACAAATACTCAGGCTGTCGTTCAGGCAAATGAAAATAAGTGCACTCCGGCTATCCGGAAGGCCAAAGTTAGTTACTTTAAGGAGCAGTTCTCTCCGTGGGTCTAACCCCAAGAAGTTCTGGAAAACAGTGAAAGACCTGGAGAATAAACCCTCCTCCTCACAGCTCCCCATGTCTCTTAATGTTGATGATGTGGTTGTTACTGACAAGGATCGTATGGCTGAGCTCTTTAATCACCACTTCATTAAGTCAGGATTCCTGTTTGACTCAGCCACGCCTCCTTGCCCGTCCAACACTTCCTCATCTCCCAGCCCTTCTAATGCGACTAGCCCTGATGCGCCTCCCTCTTTATCCCCTGCCCTGCAACGCAGCTTCTCCCTGCAGTCGGTCACTGAGTCTGAGGTGCTAAATGAGCTCCTTAAACGTGTCCCCAAAAAACATCTGAGTCAGATGGTTTAGATCCTTTCTTCTTTAAGGTTGCAGCCCCTATCATCGCCGACCCTATCTCTGACCTTTTTAACCTGTCTCTCCTCTCTGGGACGGTTCCCTGTGCTTGAAAGGCAGCCACGGTGATCAAGCTAAACCTAACTGTTATAGCCCAATTTCTATCTTGCACTGTTTATGAAAAGTGTTGGAGAAAAAAAGTATTGGAAAAACTTGTCAATAATCAACTGACTGGCTTTCTTGATGTCTACAGTTTTCTCTCTGGTATGTAACCTGGTTTCCGCTCAGGTTGTGGATTTATCACTGTGACTTTAAAGGTCCTAAATGATGTCACCACTGCCCTTGCCTCTAAGCAATGTTTTGCTGCTATTTTTATTGACTTGGCAAAAGCTTTTGATACGGTAGACCATTGTGGGTCGACTAAGGAGTATTAGTGTCTCTGAGGGGTCTTCGGCCTGGTTTGCTAACTATCCCTCTCAAAGAGTGCAATGTGTAAAGTCAGAACATCTGCTGTCTCAGCCACTGCCTGTCACCAAGGGAGTAGCCCAAGGCCCGATCGTAGGCCCCACGCTCTTCTCAATTTACATCAACAACATAACTCAGGCAGTAGGAAGCTCTCTCATCCATTTATATGCAGATGATACAGTTTTATACTCAGCAGCATTAATACGGAGTTGGTCCCCCCTTTGCTGCTATAACAGCCTCCACTCCTCTGGGAAGGCTTTCCACTAGATGTTGGAACATTGCTGTGGGGATTTGCTTCCTTCCATTTAGCCACAAGAGCATTAGTGAGGTTGGGCACTGATGTTGGGTGATTAGGCCTGGCTCACAGTCAGCGTTCTAATTCATCCCAATGGTGTTCGATGGGCTTGAGGTATGCAGGCCAGTCAAGTTCTTCCACACCGATCTCGATAAACCATTTCTGTATGGACCTCACTTTGTGCACGGGGGCATTGTCATGCTGAAACAGGAAAGGACCTTCCCCAAACTGTTACCACAAATTTGGAAGCACAGAATCGTCTAGAATGTCATTGTATGCTGTAGCATTAAGATATCCCTTCACTGGAACTAAAGGGTCGAGCCCGAACCATGAAAAACAGCCCCAGACCATTATTCATCCTCCACCAAACTTTACAGTTGGTGCTATGCAATCGGGCAGGTAGCGTTCTTCTGGCAGATTCGTCTGTTGGACTGCCAGATGATGAAGTTGTCACGACCCGATGCGAGAAACAGTCACTAATAATTGTCAGAACCCAGAAGATGAGGCAGACACAGCTGTACTAGAGATGGTGGTTTAATTAAAGAACAAAATCTTCAGGCAACGAAACTAAATCCACAATGTCCAAAAATAAAGCCAAGAGGCACAAAGAGGAAAACCTCCAAAAAACAAAAGAAACTCCACAAAGTGGTAAAAAACAGCAGGGAAAAACAAACCTCAAAAGACTACTCAAACAAAACACAAGAACTAAACCAGAGAACCTCTGGAAAATCCCACCAGAGAAATATCTAAATAAAACAAGGCTTGGGCTGGGGCTGGGTGCTAACTTACAAACACTGAGCAAGGAACTGAGGAACACACAGGGTTTAAATACTAACAAGGGAATGACCTACAGGTGCAAACAATAATTAGAGCAAGAAAAAACAAAGGTACAAAAAAGGTGCAATGGGGACATCTAGTGACCAAAACCCGAACAGTCATGGTCAAAACCTGACAGAATCCCCCCTCCTAGAAACGGCTCCTGACGTTCCTACCAGCCTTCTCAGGGTGGAGGGCCCTGAACTGACGAATGAGGTCAGGGTCCAGTATGTCCTTGGCAGGAACCCAGGAGCGCTCCTCGGGACCGTAGCCTTCCCAGTCCACCAGATACTGCCAGGACCGCTGCACCCGGCGGGAATCCAGTATCCGGTGGACGGTATAAGCCGACTGGCCACCGATGACACGGGGCGGAGGGGGAGGTCTGCCTGCCGGGATTAGGGGAGAAAAAACAACAGGTTTTAATAAAGAAATGTGAAATGTAGGATTGATCTTAAGTGATCTGGGTAAGTGCAGGCGAAAAGTAACGGGATTGACTCTCCTGGCAATCTTAAAGGGACCGATGAACCTCTGGGACAGCTTGCGAGACTCCACCCGTAGTGGTAGGTTCTTAGTTGAGAGCCATACTCTCTGGCCAGGGTACAGGGTAGGACCGGGACGGCGACCTCTGTTGGCTTGTCGTTGGTACTGCTGAGAGGAACGCAGAAGATTAAGACGTGCCTTCTTCCACGTAAGCCGACAGCGTCTGATGAACCTCGAGGCTGAAGGCACTCTGACTTCTGCCTCCTGGTCCGGAACAATAGAGGCGCATAGCCAAACTGACACTCATGCGGGGACATACCAGTGGAGGAGGAGCACAAGGTGTTGTGCGCGTACTCGGCCCAAACAATGAAGGATGACCAAGTGGACGGGTTGTTGGAAACCATGCATCTGAGGGTGGTTTCCAGCTCCTGATTCATCCTCTCAGTTTGGCCATTGGACTCGGATGGTACCCTGAAGATAAACTGGCCGTGGCCCCTATGAGTTGGCAGAAGGCCTTCCAAAACCTTGAGGCGAACTGGGGACCTCTGTCGGAAACCATATCTTGCGGAATCCCAAAGACTCGGAACACATGGTTAATCACCAACTCAGCTGTTTCCTTGGCAGAAGGTAATTTGGTCAAAGGAACAAACCTGGCCGCCTTAGAAAACCTGTCGATGATGACTAGGATCGTAGTATTACCATGGGACGGAGGAAGGCCAGTAATAAAGTCCAACGAGATATGGGACCAGGGTCGGTGGGGAATAGATAGAGGGTGAAGGAGTCCTTGAGGGCGGAGGTGAGAAGATTTGCCCTGGCAGCACACGGAACAGGCCTTGATGAAAGTGGCAACGTCTTCTTTTATGGTGGGCCACCAGAACTTACGCTGGATGAACTCCAAGGTGCGGCCTACGCCCGGGTGACAGGTGAGGCGAGAGGAGTGCCCCCACCGAAGGACTTGGGACCTTGCTGCCTTGGGAACAAACAACCGATTAGCAGGACCTCCTCCAGGGCCCGGTTCGATGGCTTGAGCTTGTTTCACGGTATCCTCCACTTGCCACGAGATCGGAGCCACGATCTTAAGCGGCCGGAAGGACAGTCATGTCAGTATCTTCTCGAATGGCAGGAGAGTAGATTCGTGACAAGGCGTCCGGTTTGAGATTCTTCGACCCGGGTCTATAGGTGAGGATAAACTGAAATCGGCTGAAGAAAAGAGACCATCGAGCTTGTCTGGCGTTCAACCGCTTCGCCTGCTGGATATACTCCAGATTCTTGTGGTCCGTAAGCACTTGAAACGGTTGAGAAGCCCCCTCGAGCCAGTGTCTCCATTCCTTCAATGCCATCTTAACCGCTAGGAGTTCACGATCCCCCACATCGTAATTCCTCTCGGCCGGGGTAAGCCGGTGAGAGAAGAAGGCGCAAGGATGAAGCTTCTTGTCTTCACCCCTCTGAGACAGGACAGCTCCAACCCCAACCTCTGATGCGTCTACCTCCACCACAAAAGGTTCATCCGCCGTTGGTAGTGTCAGGATGGGAGCAGAGAGGATGCGCTGCTTGAGTCCTTGAAGGCCGTCTCAGCTTCTCTACCCCACAGAAACCTTGTGTTGCCACCCTTGGTTACCGCCGAGAGAGGGGCTGCCACCGAGCTGAAGTTCTTGATGAACTTGCGGTAAAAGTTGGTGAAGCCCAGGAAACGCTAAACTTCCTTAACGGACTTGGGGGTGGGCCAATCCGCTACCGCCTCTACCTTCTTGGGGTCCATCTGGACTTGTCCGGGTTCCACTATAAATCCCAGGAATTGTACTCGAGAGGAATGGAATTCACACTTCTCCCGGCTTAACGTACAAATGGCTGTCTAGGAGGCGTTTGAGCACTTGTCTGACATGCTTAGTGTGTTCTTGAAGGGAGCTCGAAAAGATGAGGATGTCATCCAAGTAAACAAACACAAAGATGTTAAGCATATCCCTAAGCACATCGTTTATGAGCGCTTGGAACACAGCCGGAGCGTTGGTCAGGCCGAAGGGCATCACCGAGTATTCGTAGTGACCAGTAGGCGTGTTGAAAGCGGTCTTCCACTCGTCCCCGGGTTTGATCCGCACAAGATGGTATGCGTTCCGCAGGTCAAGCTTAGTGAAGACAACTGCTTCCTGGAGCAGCTCAAAGGCTGTGGCCATAAGGGGTAGCGGGTAGCGGTTACGGACGGTTATGGCATTGAGTCCCCGGTAGTCGATGCAAGGTCGTAATCCACCGTCTTTCTTGGCCACAAAGAAAAACCCTGCTCCCGCCCGGCGAGGTAGATGGACGCATGAGGCCTGCTGTCAGAGCGTCCTTGATGTAGGTATCCATAGCAGCTCGTTCGGGAGGAGAAAGGGAAAAGATCCGACCCCCTGGGAGGGCAGGTCCCCGGCAACAGGTCGATGGTGCAATCGTAAGGTCTATGGGGTGGTAGTTTGGTGGCCCTCTGTTTGCTAAATACCAGTTTGAGGTCATGGTAACACTCGGGAACTCGGGACAAGTCGATGGATTCTAGAGACTCGGAAGGAGAACTCTGGGAACTCGGGGAAGATACAAGTGGCTTGGCACGTAGGACCCCACTGCTTGATAGTGCCCACAGACCAGTCGATGTGAGGGTTATGGCTGTGAAGCCAGGGATAACCAAGGACGAGAGGAAACTCGGAACAGGAGATCAGATGAAAGTTCATCACTTCCTGGTGTTGGGAAACTGAAAATCGTAAGGGGGTAGTGGCACGAGTGACAAGTCCAGATCCCAAAGGACTTCTATCCAACGTAGTAACCCTTATGGGGTCACTTAGAGGTTCAGAAGGAACGCCATTCTCCTTCGCCCAGATCCCATCCATGAAGTTACCTGCGGCTCCAGAGTCTACCAAGGCTTGAAGAGAAAACTCGTGGGTCGTCCCAGGAAAGGGTAACTGGAATGAGCAGGCGGGAGTTGGATGGATGGGAGGAGGTTATGTTTCCCGTTACAGTCCTCCCAGGCCTGCACGGGAGAGTGCGTTTCCCTGGAGCCCGGGACACGTGGAGCGGAAATGGCCCGGTTTGCCGCAATATAGACAGCATCGCTCCCTCATCCGGCGGTCTCTCTCAGCCTGGGAGATGCGTCCAACCTGCATGGGTTCTGGTGGAGCCAGCGAGGATAAAGGTGGAGACTCGGAGCTGGAACCGATAGGAGCTAGGGTGAGCGGTCTATGGTTTTGTTCTCTCTCTCAGACGCTGGTCTATGCGTGAAGCCAACTTGATAAGGGACTCGAGGTTGTCCGGTGGTTCCCGAGTGGCCAGTTCATCTTGGATGGTGTCAGAAAGACCCTTCAAAAAACACACTGTGAGCGCCTCGTCGTTCCAGCCACTTGCTGCTGCCACAGTGCGGAACTGGATGGCATAGTCCGTCACGCTGCGCCGACCTTGGCGGAGAGTCAGGAGCTGTTTGGCTGAGTCAGGGCCGTTGGTAGGACCTTGAAACACTCGCTTGAATTCTTCAGCAAAGGTAGAGTAGCTGGCACAGCAGGGACTTTGGGCATCCCACACAGCAGTAGCCCAGGCTAGGGCCTTTTCCGACAGCAGGGTGATGATATATGCTATCTTGGACCGGTCGATGGGAAACCGACGATGGTTGCAGCTCAAAGGAGAGAGAACATTGGGTGAAAAACCCCTTACAAACACTCGGATCCCCTGAGAACCGTTGGGGAGGCGGCAGACGAGGTTCAGCCAGGGGATTAACTGCCAGGGGCCCTTGAATCGGATGAACTGGAGCAGAAGCGGTTGCCGGGAAAGTCGATCCGAAATCTGCTTTATGGAAGTCAGCATCTCTGACAGAAGTTGAGAATGTCTAGCCATTAAGGCCTCTTGCTGAACCAGAGCAGCTTCGTGGCGTTGGACAGTCCCCTCATGGTGGGACAGCATGGAAAAAAGATCCTGGGTACTGGCTGCCTCTGGGTTCATAATAATGGCTCAGTGTTTCTGTCACGACCCGATGCGAGAAACAGTCACTAATAATTGTCAGAACCCAGAAGATGAGGCAGACACAGCTGTACTAGAGATGGTGGTTTAATTAAAGAACAAAATCTTCAGGCAACGAAACTAAATCCACAATGTCCAAAAATAAAGCCAAGAGGCACAAAGAGGAAAACCTCCAAAAACAAAAGAAACTCCACAAAGTGGTAAAAACAGCAGGGAAAAAACAAACCTCAAAAGACTACTCAAACAAAACACAAGAACTAAACCAGAGAACCTCTGGAAAATCCCACCAGAGAAATATCTAAATAAAACAAGGCTTGGGCTGGGGCTGGGTGCTAACTTACAAACACTGAGCAAGGAACTGAGGAACACACAGGGTTTAAATACTAACAAGGGAATGACCTACAGGTGCAAACAATAATTAGAGCAAGAAAAAACAAAAGGTACAAAAAAGGTGCAATGGGGACATCTAGTGACCAAAACCCGAACAGTCATGGTCAAAACCTGACAGAATCCCCCTCCTAGGAACGGCTCCTGACGTTCCTACCAGCCTTCTCAGGGTGGAGGGCCCTGAACTGACGAATGAGGTCAGGGTCCAGTATGTCCTTGGCAGGAACCCAGGAGCGCTCCTCGGGACCGTAGCCTTCCCAGTCCACCAGATACTGCCAGGACCGCTGCACCCGGCGGGAATCCAGTATCCGGTGGACGGTATAAGCCGACTGGCCACCGATGACACGGGGCGGAGGGGGGAGGTCTGCCTGCCGGGATTAGGGGAGAAAAACAACAGGTTTTAATAAAGAAATGTGAAATGTAGGATTGATCTTAAGTGATCTGGGTAAGTGCAGGCGAAAAGTAACGGGATTGACTCTCCTGGCAATCTTAAAGGGACCGATGAACCTCTGGGACAGCTTGCGAGACTCCACCCGTAGTGGTAGGTTCTTAGTTGAGAGCCATACTCTCTGGCCAGGGTACAGGGTAGGACCGGGACGGCGACCTCTGTTGGCTTGTCGTTGGTACTGCTGAGAGGAACGCAGAAGATTAAGACGTGCCTTCTTCCACGTAAGCCGACAGCGTCTGATGAACCTCGAGGCTGAAGGCACTCTGACTTCTGCCTCCTGGTCCGGGGAACAATAGAGGCGCATAGCCAAACTGACACTCATGCGGGGACATACCAGTGGAGGAGGAGCACAAGGTGTTGTGCGCGTACTCGGCCCAAACAATGAAGGATGACCAAGTGGACGGGTTGTTGGAAACCATGCATCTGAGGGTGGTTTCCAGCTCCTGATTCATCCTCTCAGTTTGGCCATTGGACTCGGATGGTACCCTGAAGATAAACTGGCCGTGGCCCCCTATGAGTTGGCAGAAGGCCTTCCAAAACCTTGAGGCGAACTGGGGACCTCTGTCGGAAACCATATCTTGCGGAATCCCAAAGACTCGGAACACATGGTTAATCACCAACTCAGCTGTTTCCTTGGCAGAAGGTAATTTGGTCAAAGGAACAAACCTGGCCGCCTGTAGAAAACCTGTCGATGATGACTAGGATCGTAGTATTACCATGGGACGGAGGAAGGCCAGTAATAAAGTCCAACGAGATATGGGACCAGGGTCGGTGGGGAATAGATAGAGGGTGAAGGAGTCCTTGAGGGCGGAGGTGAGAAGATTTGCCCTGGCAGCACACGGAACAGGCCTTGATGAAAGTGGCAACGTCTTCTTTTATGGTGGGCCACCAGAACTTACGCTGGATGAACTCCAAGGTGCGGCCTACGCCCGGGTGACAGGTGAGGCGAGAGGAGTGCCCCCACCGAAGGACTTGGGACCTTGCTGCCTTGGGAACAAACAACCGATTAGCAGGACCTCCTCCAGGGCCCGGTTCGATGGCTTGAGCTTGTTTCACGGTATCCTCCACTTGCCACGAGATCGAGCCACGATCTTAGCGGCCGGAAGGACAGTCATGTCAGTATCTTCTCGAATGGCAGGAGAGTAGATTCGTGACAAGGCGTCCGGTTTGAGATTCTTCGACCCGGGTCTATAGGTGAGGATAAACTGAAATCGGCTGAAGAAAAGAGACCATCGAGCTTGTCTGGCGTTCAACCGCTTCGCCTGCTGGATATACTCCAGATTCTTGTGGTCCGTAAGCACTTGAAACGGTTGAGAAGCCCCCTCGAGCCAGTGTCTCCATTCCTTCAATGCCATCTTAACCGCTAGGAGTTCACGATCCCCCACATCGTAATTCCTCTCGGCCGGGGTAAGCCGGTGAGAGAAGAAGGCGCAAGGATGAAGCTTCTTGTCTTCACCCCTCTGAGACAGGACAGCTCCAACCCCAACCTCTGATGCGTCTACCTCCACCACAAAAGGTTCATCCGCCGTTGGTAGTGTCAGGATGGGAGCAGAGAGGATGCGCTGCTTGAGTCCTTGGAAGGCCGTCTCAGCTTCTCTACCCCACAGAAACCTTGTGTTGCCACCCTTGGTTACCGCCGAGAGAGGGGCTGCCACCGAGCTGAAGTTCTTGATGAACTTGCGGTAAAAGTTGGTGAAGCCCAGGAAACGCTGAACTTCCTTAACGGACTTGGGGGTGGGCCAATCCGCTACCGCCTCTACCTTCTTGGGGTCCATCTGGACTTGTCCGGGTTCCACTATAAATCCCAGGAATTGTACTCGAGAGGAATGGAATTCACACTTCTCCGGCTTAACGTACAAATGGCTGTCTAGGAGGCGTTTGAGCACTTGTCTGACATGCTTAGTGTGTTCTTGAAGGGAGCTCGAAAAGATGAGGATGTCATCCAAGTAAACAAACACAAAGATGTTAAGCATATCCCTAAGCACATCGTTTATGAGCGCTTGGAACACAGCCGGAGCGTTGGTCAGGCCGAAGGGCATCACCGAGTATTCGTAGTGACCAGTAGGCGTGTTGAAAGCGGTCTTCCACTCGTCCCCGGGTTTGATCCGCACAAGATGGTATGCGTTCCGCAGGTCAAGCTTAGTGAAGACAACTGCTTCCTGGAGCAGCTCAAAGGCTGTGGCCATAAGGGGGTAGCGGGTAGCGGTTACGGACGGTTATGGCATTGAGTCCCCGGTAGTCGATGCAAGGTCGTAATCCACCGTCTTTCTTGGCCACAAAGAAAAACCCTGCTCCCGCCGGGCGAGGTAGATGGACGCATGAGGCCTGCTGTCAGAGCGTCCCTTGATGTAGGTATCCATAGCAGCTCGTTCGGGAGGAGAAAGGGAAAAGATCCGACCCTGGGAGGGCAGGTCCCCGGCAACAGGTCGATGGTGCAATCGTAAGGTCTATGGGGTGGTAGTTTGGTGGCCCTCTGTTTGCTAAATACCAGTTTGAGGTCATGGTAACACTCGGGAACTCGGGACAAGTCGATGGATTCTAGAGACTCGGAAGGAGAACTCTGGGAACTCGGGAAGATACAAGTGGCTTGGCACGTAGGACCCCACTGCTTGATAGTGCCCACAGACCAGTCGATGTGAGGGTTATGGCTGTGAAGCCAGGGATAACCAAGGACGAGAGGAAACTCGGAACAGGAGATCAGATGAAAGTTCATCACTTCCTGGTGTTGGGAAACTGAAAATCGTAAGGGGGTAGTGGCACGAGTGACAAGTCCAGATCCCAAAGGACTTCTATCCAACGTAGTAACCCTTATGGGGGTCACTTAGAGGTTCAGAAGGAACGCCATTCTCCTTCGCCCAGATCCCATCCATGAAGTTACCTGCGGCTCCAGAGTCTACCAAGGCTTGAAGAGAAAACTCGTGGTCGTCCCAGGAAAGGGTAACTGGAATGAGCAGGCGGGAGTTGGATGGATGGGAGGAGGTTATGTTTCCCGTTACAGTCCTCCCAGGCCTGCACGGGAGAGTGCGTTTCCCTGGAGCCCGGGACACGTGGAGCGGAAATGGCCCGGTTTGCCGCAATATAGACAGCATCGCTCCCTCATCCGGCGGTCTCTCTCAGCCTGGGAGATGCGTCCAACCTGCATGGGTTCTGGTGGAGCCAGCGAGGATAAAGGTGGAGACTCGGAGCTGGAACCGATAGGGAGCTAGGGTGAGCGGTCTATGGTTTTGTTCTCTCTCTCTCAGACGCTGGTCTATGCGTGAAGCCAACTTGATAAGGGACTCGAGGTTGTCCGGTGGTTCCCGAGTGGCCAGTTCATCTTGGATGGTGTCAGAAAGACCCTTCAAAAAACACACTGTGAGCGCCTCGTCGTTCCAGCCACTTGCTGCTGCCACAGTGCGGAACTGGATGGCATAGTCCGTCACGCTGCGCCGACCTTGGCGGAGAGTCAGGAGCTGTTTGGCTGAGTCAGGGCCGTTGGTAGGACCTTGAAACACTCGCTGAATTCTTCAGCAAAGGTAGAGTAGCTGGCACAGCAGGGGACTTTGGGCATCCCACACAGCAGTAGCCCAGGCTAGGGCCTTTTCCGACAGCAGGGTGATGATATATGCTATCTTGGACCGGTCGATGGGAAACGACGATGGTTGCAGCTCAAAGGAGAGAGAACATTGGGTGAAAAACCCCTTACAAACACTCGGATCCCCTGAGAACCGTTGGGGAGGCGGCAGACGAGGTTCAGCCAGGGGATTAACTGCCAGGGGCCCTTGAATCGGATTAACTGGAGCAGAAGCGGTTGCCGGGGAAAGTCGATCCGAAATCTGCTTTATGGAAGTCAGCATCTCTGACAGAAGTTGAGAATGTCTAGCCATTAAGGCCTCTTGCTGAACCAGAGCAGCTTCGTGGCGTTGGACAGTCCCCTCATGGTGGGACAGCATGGAAAAAGATCCTGGGTACTGGCTGCCTCTGGGTTCATAATAATGGCTCAGTGTTTCTGTCACGACCCGATGCGAGAAACAGTCACTAATAATTGTCAGAACCCAGAAGATGAGGCAGACACAGCTGTACTAGAGATGGTGGTTTAATTAAAGAACAAAATCTTCAGGCAACGAAACTAAATCCACAATGTCCAAAAATAAAGCCAAGAGGCACAAAGAGGAAAACCTCCAAAAAACAAAAGAAACTCCACAAAGTGGTAAAAAACAGCAGGGAAAAACAAACCTCAAAAGACTACTCAAACAAAACACAAGAACTAAACCAGAGAACCTCTGGAAAATCCCACCAGAGAAATATCTAAATAAAACAAGGCTTGGGCTGGGGCTGGGTGCTAACTTACAAACACTGAGCAAGGAACTGAGGAACACACAGGGTTTAAATACTAACAAGGGAATGACCTACAGGTGCAAACAATAATTAGAGCAAGAAAAAACAAAAGGTACAAAAAAGGTGCAATGGGGACATCTAGTGACCAAAACCCGAACAGTCATGGTCAAAACCTGACAGAAGTGTGATTCATCACTCCAGAGAACGCGTTTCCACTGCTCCAGAGTCCAATTGTGGTGAGCTTTACACCACTCCAGCCAACGCTTCGAATTGCGCATGGTGATCTTAGGCTTGTGTGCGGCTGCTCGGCCATGGAAACCCATTTCATGAAGCTCCCGACAAACAGTTATTGTGCTGACGTTGCTTCCAGAGGCAGTTTGGAACTCAGTAGTGAGTGTTGCAACCGAGGACAGACGATTGTTACACGCTTCAGCACTCAGCTTTGTGTGATGTATTGTTGTCTCTACCTTTTTGCCCTTCGTGCTGTTGTCTGTGCCTAACAATGTTTGTACCATGTTTGTGCTGCTACCATCTTGTGCTGTTGTCATGTTGTATTTTTATCATGTTGTGTTGTCATGTTGTGTTTCTGCCATGTCGTGTTGTTGTCTTAGGTCTTTCTTTATGTAGTGGTGTGGTGTCTCTCTTGTTGTGATGTGTGTTTTGTCCAACATTTTGATTTTTAATCCCATTCCCCATCCCCACAAGGAGGCCTTTTGCCTCTTGGTAGGCTGTCATTGTAAATAAGAATGTGTTCATAATTGACTTGCCTAGTTAAATAAAGGTTAAATAATACCATGGAGGAGTTTAGAAGAGAGGAACTCCCTCAAACTTTTATTCCATAGGCTGGGATCCGCACTATGCAGCTGTTGCAAGAGTGTATTTTTCACTGGCTGTCCACTGGTCGCAAAAACAATGATTGATAGGCAGGTTAAACTTATTCAATTGAACCATTGATGGGTTAAAATACACATATACATTGTGAACAGCCATCCACAACAACCACAATCCATATGGCGCAAATAGCTAAATGAGAGAGCAGCAGTGTGATCCACATCAATGCGCTATGTAGATATCAATAATAAGTAATTCGTATCCCCCGTAGGCTACACCACTGCTGTCGTCCTTACCTCAAAGCATTTACTCAAATTGGATGTATAATCATTGGATGTCGACAGCAGTCACACTATTGGAAGATATCGCTTGGACTGTAGCATACAAACGCCTATTCCTGGTCTTTTCCCGTGATCCATCAAGCACATTTGTGACTCGTTTCAGGAAACTAGGCATATGTTGCGCGTCACTACTTCACAGGAGCGCCATTTGAACGTAAACTTTTTTTTAATCAAAATGCAGTTTTTGGCAGAAATGCCTTCTGGAACACGTGAACTTTCATGTGCTTTAATAACAAACTTGTGTGCCATCTGTAAACACAAATAAAACGGTTAGATTACGAGCCTAGTTGGTTTAGCCATGGAAGAAGTCAGCAACCTGGGCTGGACATGTCGAGAGATGAGTTCGGATTGGTCTGCCACGTAGCTCGCTTCTGTCTATAACATGAGCTGGTAACGCTGTTTTTTTGAAAGATATCACGTAGTAGAACTGCATAAGTGTTGCTCTCCACTTTCTGGAGGACCGAGTTTTGAAATCAGTGGAATTAGAGTATGATAGCTAAGGAGATGGAGGAAATTTTGCCGTTTGATTGCAAAAATGCAGACGGAGTCTAAAAGAGAACACACAGAAGGCTCTGAATTACATTTTCAAAGTAAGGGCATCCATGGCATTCGTGACAGAGAGGGAGAAGCATCCATCGATGTATGGGCAAGAGAGTCTAGCTAGCTACATTTTCAGATATTACATGTTTCTAATTTTGTCATGAAGTCATTTTCATTTCAAGTTAAAGTGTACTGTTAGTTAGCTAGCTAACATTAGCTTGCTGGCTAGCTAATGTTACGTGTATGATCTGTGTAGTAATATTATTTGTATCTTAGAGCCATTTGCATTGCTAGTTATAGCCTAATGTTAGCTAGCTAACATTGAACCTGGTTGGTTAGCTACCTGCAGATTCATGCAGGGTAGTAATGTTATGAGTTGGGAATATGGTTAATTGTTTAGCTAGCTAGCTACATGTCTAAACAAAAGACTCCACTATGCAAGTAACTATTTCAATGTCACTACGACAACTGTCGATAGATGTAGCTGGTAAATTCGCTCTGGCTATCTAATCCGATTTCAGAGCACTCTCGTCTGAGTGTGCCAGAGCGCAGAATAACTGTCAAATTTACAAACTCTCAACACTCGTTGAATATGGCCGGTGTCAGTAAACATTGGCAAAAAAACGTAATTAAATTGTTGCCAGCAGCACAGTTGCAGTCACCAACGCTCTGGATAACATAAAAACAGCCTAACCAGCTCTGCTAGGGCGAGTAACATAGTCAGAGGGAGCTGTTCTCTCATTTGTGTCTGGAAGTAGCTAGCAAGCTAGCCAACGTTGTTAGGGTAGAATGCTCGGATCAACCCACATTTTTGTCCAGAGCGTCCAGTGTGCGCTCCGAGAGTGAAACGCTCTGAATTTACGAACGGCCAATCTGACAACGCTCTAAGTTTACGAACGCACAGAACACACTCTGGCACTACATTTACGAACACACCCGTAGTATAAGCTAGCCTTTAGTCTTGAAATCTTTGGTTGTTTAGTGCATAGCCTTACATGTGAATCCTTAAAGAGATGGGTGGGGCTAAAGATTAAAAGGGTGTGAACGATGCTGAATGGGTGTAGACAAAGAAGTGCTCTCCAGTAGGTACCAAAACATTCAAGGGCCATTTTCTCAAAAGTGAGGTTAGTTTATCAACTTTCACTTTCCCATTGTTCCTCTACTGTAGTGAATGATATACCATTTTCTAGCTTTGAGTCTCTACTTTTATGCAATGTAAAAAACACAATTTCAAATTTTGCTACATACGACCGAATCGAGCCGGTCGGTCACATTTGGTGTGTCATCATAGTGGTCTCTGACTTATGGTCAGACTCGCTCAGGCCTTTTTTCCAACAAGCTCTCACAGTCTCACATCAGAATTAGACGTTCATTCATTGATGGATTAAACATGCAACCTTTGGCGCCAGTGGCAGAAACGTACACCAATCTGCCATCCCTGTCCACAACACTCTCCGAAACCTACTTGAAGGTAACAGCGCTCACTGTCGCCCCCTAGTGGCCAGTTTCCACGTCATCTCCCGATGTCCTCAGACATGGATGGACGTTGAATACTGATTTGTGTCACGGGTGACCTGGCTGCTTTTTTCAATTCTGATTTAAAAGTCATTGAGAAAACATAAAGTTGTCATAAAGCTTTATTGCGCAAACATCTTGTTTTTCAAAAGTATCTGTAATCTGATTACAATATGTTTGCTGATAACGTAACGGATTACAGTTACAGATTTTTTGTAATCAGTTACATGTAACGGACTACATGTAATCCGTGACTCCCAACCTCTTTTTTTTCCCATTGATCTAATGTAACAGTTCCTGGTCACCCATATCACTTAGAGCTTAACGTCTGTGCTTAATTCAGTAGACTGGAGGTCCTCCATTAGAACACATAGTAGATTCCTACACATTAGGACCAGGCTCAGGCAGGCAACAGGGTTTTTCTATTGTGTCTTGTAGCATTATGCTTTAAGACTGTTAGTTATGGATATTCAAGATTATCTCACACACATAGACATACAGTAAGTAATATACACAGATACAGACGCACAAACATGCGCGCACACACACACACAGTAAAACTCATTCTAATCCTGGTTGGTCTCTAACAGGCGTGAAGCTGTCTCTGTAAGCAGCTCTGTCTCTCCCAGTGGAGTTTAAACTCCCACATTAAACCCATAAGGTTAATTAATTTGTTCAGTTATGGAACAGTTTTACACATCCAATGACAGAAGGCTTTCTACTGTATGGCTCAGCACTAAAGACCCACTCAAGTTGATGCCTGTGTGTATTCTATTGTTTCTGTAACAGTAGATTATGTTTGTTTTTGTTATGGTAATGCTGCTGAATTAAAATTGATAATGTAGGCCTATCTTTTTTGGGATAACACTTGACAAACATGCTGGTTACGTATAGGTTGGAATCCCAATAAGACACATGACCTGAATATCTGGAATCTGTATGCTGTAAAAGTTGTTTTGGACAACAAAATCTGTGTGGAGGACAGAATATGAATATGAAATCCAAAATGGTTTCCTTTTGCTAATTGGACACAGAGCATTGACATTAAGCAGAGAAGGTCACTGCTTAACAAACTGAATGTCAAGAGGGGGACAAGATTAGCATGGCTGAACCTTAATAAGCAGACCAATCACAAACTAACTGTGACAGACTGTGTTTCTGTTGTTTGGTCCTGTTGTCCTCAGTTCTTATTTGTTGAGGCACTAGGTAGCTTCTAGAGCTTATGGAAGTGGACCAGTAGCCAGAAGGTAACTGGTTGAAATCTCTGGCTGTACAAGTAAAAGTTGGAGATGAGTTTCAGATCACAGGTACCATTTCCTGCTGTTGTGCCATTGAGCAAGGCATTGAATCCCTAAAATAGCTCCACTGTCTCAGTGCTCTTTGGTAAAGGTGGCACCCTTTAGGGATAACCTAGCAACAGTGATTCTGGGAATCTGACGGTATCACACAGTACTAGCAGCACAGGGTGAATGATCCAGTGGTGACACACACAACTCTGACACACACAACTCTACTTTGCATAGGACCTACTGGGCATTAGTAACACACACACACACACACACAAACACGCACGAACACACACACACACACACGCACGAACACACACACACACACACACACACACATACACACAGCCATTATTAGCAACTGTGGAAAACCTTTAGTGCTCACAGACAGATACACACACAGACAATAACTATTTGCGAGTCAGGGCTTGTCCAGGGAAGTGAGCTGTGTGAAGTTGTGAAACTTATACGTATAACCATTGTGATGTCACGAGAGGCTGTGTCCTGGAGGGACGTTACATCCCCCTGAGGTGGCTGCAAACCCAGACAGCTATGGCTCCATCTGCTGGTATGGTCGGGAACTCCACCCCTCTATGGCCAATCTTCCCACGCAGCTGAAACCAATCAGGAGCTGATGAGCTGAAGGTTTGTTGAAGGGAAGAGACACGGTCTCCAACCTGGGCTCTCTGGAGGACAAGAGTGCTGCACGTCCACTTCCATGAGGAATATAAGGATTTGGAGATACTTACCTTTGGGAAATACTCACCTTTGGATATATGCACCTGTGGAAATACGTGTGGGACATTTGGAAGGACGTTTTGCTGGGTTGGCCACTAGCTGCAACGTGGAATACAGTAAGACTGGGAAAAGTTATTTGAGCGAGGGAGAGTTATGATTTTGGATGTGGAAGAGACATCCCTGAACTGTTAACCCTTAAAGAGCCACCAGAGAACAGTATTGTGTTATACTTTCGTTAGTTTCCCAAGACCTTTAATAAAATCCTTGTTTTGGTTGAACCTGGTCTCCTTGCACTACTTGAGCAATCCCGCTTGAAAGCTGTGTAGCCTCTCGTGACGTCACAGATGGTGGAGAATACGGGCACGCTCAGCGTTAATAGTGCATGTCAGAGGAGGATACCGAAGGTTTGATCACCCAGTTTTCCAAGTTGGCCGTAGGCTCCCCGCCGACTGAAATGGAGGACATATTGAAAGCCTTGTTGCTGGCCAGCAAGCCCAGATGCAAGCAAACGTGGCTCTCTTGGAGGAGCAAAAGAAAGCCAACCTTCTGAAGGCAGAGGAATTGCAGTTGCAGAGACAGAGGGTGGTCCAAAATACCCGCCCAATAAAGGCAAGTGACTTTATATCTAAGATGGGAGCTACCGATGACATTGAGGCATACCTGCATGCATTTGAGGCCACGGCCACTAGGGAAGCCTGGCCCAAGCAACAGTGGGTTGGTCTGTTAGCCCCCTTTCTAACCGGGGAATCGCTGAATGCTGTCCGGGACCTGGGCCCTGACCAGGTTACTGACTATGATGCCCTGAAGTCTGAGATCCTCAGCAGATATGGACTCACAAAGTTTGGTATGGCCCAGCGCTTTCACAGCTGGACCTTCCAACCAGACCAACCTCCTCGGGCGCAGATGCATGAACTTGTCCGAATCGCAAGGAAATGGCTGGATCCGCAGAGGAATACAGCAGCGGCGGTGGTGGAGGCCGTTGTGGTGGTTCGGTTACCTACGCGCCCTGCCTTATGAGGCAAAACGGTTCATCAGTCAACAGGCCTTGACCACGGCTGATCTGACCGTGGAAGCTGTGGAAAAGTACCAGGCCACAGCGGAGATGCTGAATGCTTCCCGAAAAGACCCCAGGAGTGCGGCCCCACCACAAATGGGAAGAACCCGTCCAAAGGACCCCAAGGTCTCGAACCCAGCCACGTCAGGACTTATCCCGGCTCCAGGGGGAGCCAGAAACCAGGCGGGTCCAAGAAGAGTACACCAGGAGGGGGGAAACTCGACAGTGTTACCGGTGTGGGGAGATGGGACATATCTCCTGGCAGTGTGGGAAACCAGCCGATGAACCTATGCCCACTGCGGAGTCCTCCAGCTCAGCACCCACACACCGTTTTGCCTCGCTCTTGGGAGTCGTAGATGGCGGCCCAGATCGACCCCCCCACCTGCCCGGTAACTGTGAATCACCATGATGTGGAGGCCTTACTGGATTCTGGTAGCCGGGCCACCCTGGTGCGTAAGGATTTGGTGGGCCCAACGTGTCTGACCCCGGGGAAAGTCCTCCCAGTTTCCTGTGTCCATGGGGACACCAGAGAATACCCCATTACTGAACTTACAATGACCAGCACACGGGGAACCATACACACGACGGCGGGGGTGGTTGATTCCCTCCCCGTCCCTGTCCTAATTGGACGAGACTGCCCAGCCTTTTATCCACTCTGGAGAGAGTCTCAGGAGAGGATAACCCGAGTACAGCGAAACGGAGAGGCAAGACTCATCCTGGGAAGGCTCCGGTGCAATCCTCCGAATTACTCACTCCCGCCCGGGCTCTGATAGGGATGGCAGGTGCCCAGACCGACACAGAGACGGAGCTACAGAATCTGGACAAAGAACTGTCTGGTCTGAAGGGGACCGCTGAGAGGTATCGTTTGTTAAAGCAACAGTTAGACATGAAGACAGAAGAGTTAGATATCCTCCAGGCTAAACTCCAACAGAGCTCCTTCCCTAAGCAACAGGAGGAGCTGGAGAGGCTGCGCAGGACCATCGAGGAGTGTGAGGAGACCCTGCGCAGTAGTAAGGAGGTCCAGAAGAAGGCAGAGGAGAAGTACAAGGTGTTGGAGAACAAGATGAAGAATGCGGAGGCAGAGAGAGAGAAGGAACTGAAAGCTGCTCAACAGAAGCTAAACTCTGCTAAAACCAAGGCTGATGCGTTCAGTAAGAAACTCAAGGAGAGACAACAGGAGGCTGAGTCCCTGGTCCTAGAGTTGGAGGAGTTGAAGAGAGAGCAGTCTGGCAAGCACCACGGCAATGCGGACGCCCTCTCCCGGCGTGATGCCTTCTTCGCTGCCTTTACCCCGACGAGGACGTCGGTCCCGAGGAGGGGGATGTGTGATGTCACGAGAGGCTGTGTCCTGAGGGACGTTACATCCTGAGGTGGCTGCAAACCCAGACAGCTATGGCTCCATCTGCTGGTATGGTCGGGAACTCCACCCCTCTATGGCCAATCTTCCCACGCAGCTGAAACCAATCAGGAGCTGATGAGCTGAAGGTTTGTTGAAGGGAAGAGACACGGTCTCCAACCTGGGCTCTCTGGAGGACAAGAGTGCTGCACGTCCACTTCCATGAGGAATATAAGGATTTGGAGATACTTACCTTTGGGAAATACTCACCTTTGGATATATGCACCTGTGGAAATACGTGTGGGACATTTGGAAGGACGTTTTGCTGGGTTGGCCACTAGCTGCAACGTGGAATACAGTAAGACTGGGGAAAAGTTATTTGAGCGAGGGAGAGTTATGATTTTGGATGTGGAAGAGACATCCCTGAACTGTTAACCCTTAAAGAGCCACCAGAGAACAGTATTGTGTTATACTTTCGTTAGTTTCCCAAGACCTTTAATAAAATCCTTGTTTTGGTTGAACCTGGTCTCCTTGCACTACTTGAGCAATCCCGCTGAAAGCTGTGTAGCCTCTCGTGACGTCACACCATATAGGCTCCTACCATTCCTCCCCTCTCTCTTTCTGTTCTCTCTTTCCTCTCATCCCTTCCAACTGCACCCACCCCTCCCCTTTTCAGTCTCTTCCTACTCCCACTTCTCTATCTCACAATGTTTCCCTCCTCCTTTCTCCCCTCCTCCACCTACATGTGATTTGGACTTTACTATCTTTACTGTTCTCCCTTACACTATCTCCATCCCTCCATCCACTTCCTCCACTCCTCCCTCCACCCTCTCCTTTACTCTTATGTGTTCCTGCCATGTCCCTGTCACGCTAGTGCATATTTCATAGGCACATGCTTCTAGACCATAAAACCCAGCAATATCCCATGGATTATAGAATCACACTGACAAATCAAACTGCCTTCTACTTTTCTCTGAAAGGAAGTCAGGTCTAAAACGTAGACAGCCCATTCTGAAAATGTAACCTTTTTTGAGACGTGGAAGCAAAGAGCCAAGCACACCATGGCCAGCTAAAAACTGTCCAGTTTGAAGAGCCCTCTCTGTCCTATTGCAGACACACCTTCCTCTGTATTCTCATTCCTTTTGGTGTGTGATTATTGTTGCAGACGTGGACCAAATACACGTTTGTTTTTAAACAAGATCAAGGTTCTGACCCACTTTTGGTATTTTGATTGGTTTTAGAAAGTATAGTAAGAAAGTAGAGATGGTAGACAGATAGAAGGGGCATAGACGAGAAGTGCCCAGACAGGGTTCGACTTGGGGTATGTGGTCCGGAGTCAAGACCACTCGACCAGACTCTAGCACCCAAATGTACACATTTGAACACTTTCAAATACCTGAGCTGCGCTTGATTTCAGTTGTCTGGTACAATGGAAACAATCAATAGAATAGTCCCAAAAGTGCAAACTCCAAGCTAAATCATGGACGCCACGAATAAAATAGTATGCATGCTACAGTATGTATAGTGTATCAAGCTGTGGTTTAGCTGCTCTGAATGATGTATCCACAGGGCCTTGGTCACTCTGTGAAATACAATGAAAACATCCCCAGAGGGGATGAAGAAAAAGCTGGGTTTACCTTTCTACTACAACACACAAACACACACACACACACACACACACACACACACACACACACACACACACACACACACACACACACACACACACACAGCAATTCATCCCGGTCATGAACAAGTGATTATTCTAAACCTCAGCACTCATGTCCCAGCTGTTATATTTGTTTAGTGTTTAGTTTGATGTTCATTTTATGTTTATCATCTTAATAATCATCAGCCAAACCATTAATTCTGCATCGCGTTAGAATGGCCTCATTCCTTTCATTGGCTCAAAGAGGAGTACTGTACGTTAGGATTTGTTTGCTTGTCATTATCTCTAATTTATGCTTGGAGTCTGCTGAGTCTGAGTGCCAGGGACAACAGTATTCAAGAGGGTGCATCGTTCACAAAGAAACACACTAAACAGGATGCTCTCGTGTTATTTTAAGTAAGGGATGAAACATGTGAGCTCTAAATGAACAAATACAGTATGTCCATATACTGTATGTGGAATAAGCCCCCTGGTGTGTGTGGCACTCAGCAAGGCTGATGGCAAAGAGAAAGCGTTGAATGTGTTTGTGGATAAAAATAGAGTTGGTGAATGAGTCTCTTTTGTACAATGAAACCACTCCACTCTACCACTTCTAACACAGAGCCCTTATTCAACACCCTATACCCACTCTATCACTAACCAACATTACTTCAACACCTCACCCATCTACCTCAATTTATTCAACTCCCCCCACCTTTACCAAAACTACCACTTCATCCATATACGCTCTCTTACACTCCCCCATACCCACCCTGCCTCTCCCACACCTCCTCACCTTCCTCACTCCCCACCCCGTCTCATTCTGTCAGAGCAGCAGGGTTGTGGGGTTGTGGGGTTGTGTATTGTACAGTATGAAAATGTATGCACTCACTAACTGTAAGTCGTTCTGGATAGGAGCGTCTGCTAAATGACTAAAATGTAAATGTAAATGTAATGTAACTCTGTGTTGTTGTTTTTATCGCACCGCTTCGCATTATCTTGGCCAGGTCGCAGTTGTAAATGAGAACATGTTCTCAACTGGCTTACCTGGTTAAATAAAGGTGAAATAAAAAAAAATATGTGAGATATGAGAAGAGGTCCAGATGGTTTGAGGATGTGTGCTGGAAGCCATGCTGGACAAGCTAATGACATCATTACTCCCTTAATGTCTGTAGGACATGTTTGGAGTTTGGTTTCTGGCAGCAGTATCAGACACACAGTCCCACTCCCCACCAGATTAACACACCTACTGCTACCCCCAAAAATGGAGTGCCAGATAATGAGTGTGTTGTTACGATTAAGTGTGACGATTAAGTGTGTGATGTGAGTAGATGTGACTTTAACGTTTTTTAGTGAAGCACATTGGGTAGAAAAGCATAAAATAAAATACAGCTATATGAATGCATATTAGGCATATTAGCTTAACTCTTAAACTGCCAGGCCTTGCTACCCCCTTACTACCCCAATGTAATAAATACACTTCATATATGCTATCTGAAAAATAATAACTTGTCTGTGTTTATGAAGGTCTTGGATAACATTAGAATATCCCCCAACATTGTTAAGAACACAATAGCATTTTCATTTGTTTATGTTAGTATAGGTGATCTGCTGCTGTGTGCTCACGTTTGGTTATTCTTGTCAAAAGTGATATTTAGAAATAGAGCTCATCTCTTTCATTTTGAGAGTCATTTGGCAAAGGTAAGTGTTTTGGGAACCTCAGAGTCTGCTCTTTCTGATACTATATACTGTATAAATCAAAACACCTTACCTGTATGTGACTCAGTAGGAGGATTCTTAACTGTAACTGCTTATAACACACATTCTGTTTGTGATATCGAAATTCTAACAAGATACAGTATGTGTGTTAAATATACTTATTTAGGAAAAGTCAAGGACGGAAGGGGGAAAGATTAAAACATTTCTGAGATATTTAAATTTTAAATTCATATGTGACCGACCGGCTCGATTCAGTCTTATATGCCAAAATTTGAAATTGTGTTTTTTACAATGGATAAAAGTAGAGACTCAGAGCTAGAAAATGTTATATCATAAACTACAGTTGAGGTACAATGGGAAAGTAATTCTGCTTTGAAAGTTGATCAACTTGTAACCCCACTTTTGAGGAAATGGCCCTTGAATGTTTTGGTAGCTCTTCTTTATCCACACCCATTCAGCATCATTCACACCCTTTTAAGTTTTAGCCCCACCCATCTCTTTAAGGATCCACATGTGAGGACATGTGCTAAACAGAGTGAGTAGGGTAGTGTACTAAACAACAAAAAAATTCAAGACTAAAGGCTGATTTATGCTACGTCTATCGACATGTCTGTAGACAGTTATCGCAGTGACATCATGAACATTCTATTGTCGCCCGACATCAAATTTGTCATTGTCGTTATGAAAAAGTTTAAACACAAAAACGACAGGCTGCATGACATCAGTAGCCTGGCGGTCCAAAACAGCATAACTGGTGTATTTTAACACCAATAAACCCATCCGTTTAATAATGAATTTAGTATATGTCAATATATGTGGTGATGGGATGGACTGAGTCAGGCGCAGGAGTGTGAAGAAGGAATATGCTTTATTCAGCCCAAGGTAGTCCACAGCAATGCGTAAACACCATCCCAGTGCGACTTAAATGCGTACTGGGAACAAAACATACACGGGTAAATATTCCCGGCGTTAAAATAACAAAAGGATTAACCGAGCTAGCGATACCTCCACAAAGTAACAATCACACACAAAGACAATGGGGGCAGAGGGAACACTTATACAGGTACTGATGAGGGGATATGAACCAGGGGTGTGTAATAAACAAGACAAAACAAATGTAATAATGAGATGAGGAGCGGCAGTGGCTAGAAGGCCGGTGATGACGAACGCCAAAGCCTGCCCGAACAAGGAGAGGAGGCAGCTTCGGAGGAAGTCGTGACAATCTAGCAAACCAGGCAACTAAAGCAACTTTCTAAACAATGTTTTGGTTAGTTTCTAGCTTGTTAGTCAGCTAGCTAACATTAAGTTAGCTGGCTAGCCAGTCCAAATAATGTTCAAACCATATCATATAGCTGACAACATCTTAACTTTAGCTAATTTGTATTCTTTATTACAGGAAACAACAAGATAATTATTTACAAGTTAATGGTGAGCTAATTACAGAAAATAGCTTATGGTTGTGAGTGTGACTAAATAAAAGCAGGGCATTCTGCCAGATAATTTTAGAACTTGGACACTGTCTTGTTAGCCTAACGTATGTCCTAATTTGACTTTGGTGAAGGTCATGTTGTTCTTCACATTACCGTCTCTGGTAAACACACACTATATCAAATAAAATCAAAGTGTATTTGTCACATGCACAGGATACAGAAGGTGTAAACGATACAGTGAAATGGTTACTTGCGCAGTGAACACTTTTGTTTAGACATGTAGCTAGCTAGCTAGCTAGCTAAACAATTAACCATAATCCCAACTCATAACGTTACTATTCTGCATGAATCTGCAGGTAACTAAAGCTAACCAACTAGGTTCAATGTTAGCTAGCTAGCTAACATTAGGCTATAACTAGCAATGCAAATGACTCTGAGATACTAATAATATTACTACACAGATCATACATGTAATGTTAGCTAGCGAGTTAGCCAGCTAATGTTAGCTAGCTAGCTAACAGTACGCTTTAACTTGTAATGAAAATGACTTTCTGACAAAATTAGAAATGTATAATATCTGAAAATGTAGCTAGCTAGACTCTCTTGCCCATATACATGGATGAGCACTTCTCCCTCTCTGTCACGGATGCCATGGTTGCCCTTAGTTTGAAGATGTAATCCGGACAGGTGTTTTATACAACAGCCTTCTGTGTGTTCTCTTTTTGACTCCCTCCGCATATTTGCAATCAAACGCCAGAATTTTCTTAATCTCCTTAACTATCATACTCTGCTTCCACCAGACATTCCACTGATTTCAAAACTCGGTCCTCCAGAAAGTGGAGAGCATTAGCAACACTTTTGCAGTTCTTCATGATATCTTTCAAAAAAGCTGCGTTAGAAAGGATTACCTACACATACTGAGCAGCTCATGTTATAGACAGAAGCGTGCTACATGGCAGACCAATCCAAACTCATCTCTCGGAATGTCCAGCCCAACCATTATCTCAGCCAATCATGGCTAGCGGGAAGGTTCCTGTCTTTTTCCGTGGCTAAACCAACTAGGCTCGTAATTTAACAATTGTATTCGTATTGACAGATGGCATACACATTTGTTATTAAGGCACATGAAAGTTCAAATGTTCCAGAAGGTATTTCTGCCAAAAAACGTATTTTCATAAAAAAAATACATGTTTACGTTCAAATGCCTCTCCTGTGAAGTAGTGACACACGACATACGCCTAGTTCCCTGAAACAAGTCACATTATGCAGTCAAAATGACTGCCTCGGTGCTTCTAGTGTTAATTGCAGAACATTCTGTGCTTTGGGTTAGCTGTGCTTTAGAGACTGTTGATTCCCAGTAGAGTTGGAATGGTAGCCTTGCAACTGTGCTCTAGTTGTGCTCGACCGTAACATATTTATCTTACTAAATTACTCCTCTAGCTGTTCACTGGCTGTGGATATGATAGTATACTATGTGCCCCTAATAGGAGCCTGCTTTCTCTCTCTCTCTCTCCATCTCTCCCCTCCCTCTTTCTCTCTCTCTCCATCTCTCTCTCAATCCCTCCCTCCTCTCCCTTTCCATCTCTAATTAAAATGCATTGTCCCTGCAGCAGGATGATCTCTGTATAAAGCCTCTGGGACATGCGGGTCAAGGCCTGCCTGCTCCATCTTAACCCTTCTACAAGACTCAGCCAACAAAAGAACAGTAGGGGATCTGGAACAAACTCTGCAGGCTAATGCTGTTAACATTGGGTTGCACAGATTTCAGGCTTTTAAGAGAACAAATGTTTATTTTGATGCATGGAAGTGGGTAAAATTAAGACACCATTTTGAACCGACACCATGTGGTATTTGTTGTTAACATAACATGGTAATATGATCTATATGATGGTGACATTGGTGATTGTATTATAAAAGGAAATAGATTTCTGCAAATATATTCATAGAAGTCGAGCAGAGCTGTGCATGCGGTTCCTGTCCAGCTGGTAGTGATAGCCTTGCCTATATACATTACAGTACCTGTCTTTTCGGTCAGGATGCAGATAGAATTATGGTCATGTGATGCCTGGCTATGGTATGGCAGTGAGGCTGGCTGGCTGGTCCAGTGGCACGGTCATTGTTTGGTTCCCAACCAGGGGTACAAGGACCTTGGCCTTTCCACAGGGGGTACTTGAGAGGACTAATGAGACCATAGGCGTAAAATGCACGAAAAATACAATTTTATTGAGTAAATGTATTTATTGGTTTCTTTCCATTTTGATAAGAGATGAAAATGCAATGAATTTAAGGTTATTTGTTGATGTAAAAATTTGAATTTACAGATTTGAAGGTTGCGTCATTAGATTTGGGTGGGGTCGCGAGAAATCCTGGCAGAAAAACTTGGGTCCCCACTGAAAAGGTTTGAATACCACTGGTCCACAGCCATGTAGCTGTCTGAAAGCCATTTGGCCCTGGGCTTTCAGACAGCTACTCAGGGTAAACCCAAAAAATATATATACACTACCGATAAAAAGTTGTAGAACACCTACTCATTTAAGGGTTTTTCTTAATTTTTCACTATATTCTACATTGTAGAATAATAGTGAAGACAACAAAACTATCAAATAACACATATGGAATCATGTAGTAACGAAAAAAGTGTTAAACAAATCTATATATATTTTAGATTTTAGATTCTTCAAATAGCCACCCTTTGCCTTGATGACAGCTTTGCACACTCTTGGCATTCTCTCAACCAACTTCATGAGGTAGTCACCTGGAATGCATTTCAATTAACAGGTGTGCCTTCTTAAAAGTTAATGTGTGGAATTTCTTTCCTTCTTAATGCGTTTGAGCCAATCAGTTGTGATGTGACAAGGTAGGGGGGCTATACAGAAGATAGCCTTATTTGGTAAAATACCAAGTCCATATTATGGCAAGAACAGCTAAAATAAGCAAAGTGAAACGACAGTCTATCATTACTTTAAGACATGAAGGTCAGTCAATTAGGAACATTTCAAGAACTTTGAACATTTCTTCAAGTGCAGTCGCAAAAACCATCAAGCGCTATGATGAAACTAACTCTCATGAGGACCGCCACAGTAATGGAAGACCCAGAGTTACCTCTGCTGCAGAGGATAAGTTCATTACAGTTACCAGCCTCAGAAATTGCAGCCCAAATAAATGCTTCACAGACTTCAAGTAACAGACACATCTCAACATCAACTGTTCAGAGGAGACTGTGTGAATCAGGCCTTCATGGTTTAATTGTTGCAAAGAAACCACTAGTAAAGGACACCAATAAGAAGTAGAGACTTGCTTGGGCAAAGAAACACGAGCAATGGACATTAGACAAGTGGAAATTTGTCCTTTGCGCTGGAGTCCAAATTGTTGCAAATAAACTTTTTTGTAAGACGCGGTGTGGGTGAACGGATGATCTCCGCATGTGTATTTCCCACCGTAAAGCATGGAGGAGGATGTGTTATGGTGTGGGGTTGCTTTGCTGGTGACACTCTCTGTCATGTATTTAGAATTCAAGGCACACTTAACCAGCATGGCTACCACAGCATTCTGCAGTGATACGCCATCCCATCTGGTTTGGGCTTAGTGGGACTATCATTTTTTTCCAAACAGGACTATGACCCAATATACCTCCAGGCTGTGTAAGGGCTATTTTACCAAGAAGGAGAGTGATGGAGTGCTGCATCAGATGACCTGGCCTCCACAATCCCCCAACCTCAACCAAATTGAGATGGTTTGGGATGAGTCGGGCCGCAGAGTGAAGGAAAAGCAGCCAACAAGAGCTCAGCATATGTGGGACCTCCTTCAAGACTGTTGGAAAAGCATTCCAGGTGAAGCTGGTTGAGAGAATGCCAAGAGTGTGCAAAGCTGTTATCAAGGCAAATGGTGGCTATTTGTAGAATCTCAAATATAAAATATATTTTGATTTATTTAACACTTTTTTGGCTAATACATGATTCCATGTGTTATTTCATAGTTTTGATGTCTTCAATATTATTCTACAATGTAGAAAATAGTAAAAGTAAAGAAAAACCCTTGAATTCTAAAACAGTTGACCAGTAGTGTATATGTTTCATTGTCACATACACTGGATAGTGTAGTATGGTGCCTCTGGAACAAATTAGGGTTAAGTGCCTTGCTCAAGGACACAATTACAGAATTTTCACCTTGATGGCTCGGGTATTCAAACCAGCGACCTTTCGGTTACTTGCCCAACTCTCTAACCACTAGGCTACCTGCTGCCCAAAAATGATCTTAGATGGTGGGCATGGTAGGGAGTGTGGTCGGCCGTCCACATGCTGAATTTTAGAGGCCCTCCATCTTGGCAGTGTAGAGACATTTCTGCAGTCAAAAACATGATTTGTCTGTGTGTTATATATATTTCCACACTATGAGGTTGGAATAATACTGTGAAATTGTGAAAATGATGATAATGCTGTTTGAAAAACGGTCTGAAATTTCCGCCTGTATTGGTGGGATGAAGTTTTGGCATTCTATGGTGACATCACCATGTGGTAAATTAGTTAATAGACCATAAGAAAGAGAGTTCCAAACCTCTGCCAATAACAGCTAATTTTCAGTTTCCCCTCCCCACTCTAATGCTAATGCTGTGTTCTTTTGCTCAAACATAATAAAATCAATACTGCTAAATTAATTGTTTTCTCCCTGACTGTCTAGCTTTTATTTTGATGATTGTTCGTTTTCAAAATATTATATTTATCAACAATATAAAGGTTCATTATATTTTCTACATACTTTATATCTGGTTTTAGTCGTTTAAGTTTAAGTTTACACTGAAAGCTTTATTCCATCCCAAATATTTTAGGCGGCATGCACAATGATTTCAATGGCATAAAAATCCCTGTCTGTTCCATCCCTGTCTGTTCCATTTACCCATTACATGATGTGTTGACATGCTTCACAGAGCATCCAGGTGATTCTTCTGATCCCTAAATCTTATAATTAACAGGGTGTAGCATACAGTACACACTCACATGTACACAGTATTCGCACATGTGATGGTTAACTTGTGAGGTTTTCTGGGCATGTAGGCTGAGTGTGTATTTTACAGGCAGTAAGTATTAAAAAAAAAAGTATTCACATATGATGGTTAGCCTAACTAGTTGTGACGTTCCAGAGCTTGTGTGTAGAGAGCACTTGATTTGGCTCACCTGGCTTGCTGGGCAGGCAGAGTTTGCACCGGCTTAGGGTTAATGCCTACCCGAGTACCCGGGCAATTTGAATCAAGTGTGACTAGGGTCCACATGTGAGATGGTTAAGTAGTAGTAATGATGGTTCAGGACATGTGCGAATACATTAAATTGTCATGAGGGTTAAGTCATTTCTGGATGTGTACAGTATGTGTTCACATACTGTATGTATTGATTAAATAGTTGTGATGTACGATACCATGTGTGTATGTCACGGGCTAGTGGACATTAACCAACTAGTATACATTCGGGTATGGTGAATAAACATCATATCAGTAGGCTTTATGATGACTGCTGATCCGTGACGGTACAGACTATAACCCAGCTGTCTGTGACCAGGAGCTATAGAGGCATGAAGGGATGATGGGTGGAAATGTAGGCCAGATACACCTACTGGGTTCACATACTGTGCTACACTATGAGGACAAAGTATGCTGATTAACAAAATGCAAATGTAGGATTAGCTAGTTTTAGTGAGGAATGCCTGAAGGAAAAGACGACAACTCAGGGAGAGAGAGAGAGAGAGAGAGAGAGAGAGAGAGAGAGAGAGAGAGAGAGAGAGAGAGAGAGAGAGAGAGAGAGAGAGAGAGAGAGAGAGAGAGAGAGAGAGAGAGAGAGAGAGAGAGAGAGAGAGAGAGAGAGAGAGAGAGAGAGAGAGAGAGAGAGAGAGAGAGAGAGAGAGAGAGAGAGAGAGAGAGAGAGATGCCTAGGTATCTTTCTGGCTGGTGGAGCCTTTATCTGAAGGTAGCAGATGAACTCTGAGAGGAGAAACTCCTCTCAGAACCATGGGATTATTTTTTGACTTGGTTACTTGGCTACTTTCTCCCCTGGAAGTTCTGAAGTGTAAAACCTACTTGGTTACTTGCTCTCTAGCGGACTACGTAGTGTTGACTGTAAACTTGATCGTTCAGTCTCCCCTGCTTATTTGTGACCCTATTGAGAACATCGTCATGGCCCAGTAACAGCCGTAAAGAGTGTAAAATTGCTGTGGATGGCGGACTAGATTGTACTTCTGTGTACCGCTGACACTGCGGCATGTAGAAGGAAGTGTCTATCCCTCATCACTCTTACTCTCACTCTATCCATGTTGCTCTTTCTCTCCATCTCTCTCTGTTATCTCCTTTTAGTACCCGCAGGGTTCTCCCCTCACCACATAGTGAAAGAGTCTGTTGTTGGAGGAGTGGAGACTGGGACGGGATATTCAGTCACAGTTGGCAATCTTTTTTTCAGCTTTCTTGGAGTCATTGGGAAGAATGTGCTGTGAGTTCAGTTATATCAGATTCTGAAGTTATATAGCCCCACATTATGTTCTCTGATATCAGATTGTGCTCTGATGTTCTGACAGTGAATCTAGGATCCCACTGCTGGGTGTTGGCTCTGCTGTGTTAGTAGATATTACTCTACAGTGGAGAGGAAGGTGTGGGCTGTTTGAGAGAAGTCAAATTATTTCCTGGCTCTGTAATCAGTGCTGATTGGTCTCTTACTGTTAGGTAGACAGTGGTTGTGTGTGTCTGTGTGTGAGTGTGACACCTGTGTATGTTTTGTCCCATATCGGTCAGTTCACTTTTGCTGGTTAATCTTTTTCTGTGTGCATACCGCATTACTATGGAGAGGTCTTCTCGTTGCTATGACATGGGTTCCCTTGCTAATAACATTATGATGACCGGTGTGTGTGTGTCATATTGATCCCTCAGTCCCTGAACCCGTGTTGTGAATTAAACTGAGCTGGAGACTAGGCAGCCTGAAATCACACCAGAAATGTAACAGTAAACCGATTGTTTTGTGGCCAATTTCTGTCTGATCTTTACATTTGGCAATGCTGCGCCCTCAAGCATGGTTTCTAACCTTCCACTTGCTGGCATGACTCAACCTAACCTTAAACTTACCAGAAAAAATTTACTAACCTAACCACTAAAATCTTGCTAACGTGCTTCAATCTAACCTCTCACACTTGCTTGTAAGTATTGGTTGTTTCGCGAATCTGTAAATGGTAGCGTTTCTCACTATTGCGATTACATTGTTACAGTTTCTTGTGCGATCAAGTTGTGACTTGGGTCTGGTGCGAGGAGCAGGAACGGGCCGGGCCGGACTGGAGACACGCACCACAGGTCTGGTGCGAGGAGCAGGAATGGGCCGGGCCGGACTAGGGACACGCACCACAGGTCTGGTGCGAGGAGCAGGAAAGGGCCGGGCCGGACTAGGAACACGCACCACAGGTCTGGTGCGAGGAGCAGGAACGGGCCGAGCCGGACTGGAGACACGCACCACTGGCTTGGTGCGAGGAGCAGGCACGGACCTTACCGGACTGGGAGCACGCACCACTGGCTTGGTGCGAGAAGCAGGCACGAGGCGTACCGGACTGGGAACCGGCGCTGGAGGTCTACGACTGTACCAGTCCTTTACTCTCCGTGCCCAATCCTCCTCCGGGAGCCCCCACGAGTTAGGGAACAGAAACTCATCGTCGTCGTCATCCTCCGACTCCTCAGTGTAAAACTGTTCCCATTCCTGTTCCCATGGTCGTAGGGACTCCAACTGGAACCCCACCGGGTGCAGTGGTCGGGGCTCTTCTCTCTCGATCCCCGACCACCCCTTTAGCCCCCCCCAAAAAAATTATTGGGGCTGCCTCTCGGGCTTCCTCCTCGGCCGGCGCCGTCGGTGTCGCCGTTGCTCCTCTTCTACCCGGGCTTCCTCTGTCTGTTACCAAGGACGGCAATCCATCCCAGCCTGGATCTCCTCCCATGTCCAAGATCCCTTACCATCCAGGATCTCCTCCCATGTACAGGATGTCTGCTCCTGGCCACGCTGCTTGGTCCTCGTTTGGTGGGATCTTCTATCACGATCGTTGAGAGACGGGTCAGACCAAGGTGCAGCGTGGTATGCGTACATGTTTTATTTACGAATAAACACTAGACAAAACAACAAACAACGAACCGTGAAGTTCTACGGGCAATAATGAAACTAGCCAAACAGAAACAAGATCCCACAATACACAGTTGGCAATGGGCTACCTAAGTGTGATCCCCAATCAGAGACAATGAGCGACAGCTGCCTCTGATTGGGAATCATACCCGGCCAGACATAGAAATAGAAAAACTAGAACCTAAACATAGAATGTCTAACATAGAATTCCACACCCTGACTCAACAAACAAGAGTTCTATACAGTGGGGAGAACAAGTATTTGATACACTGCCGATTTTGCAGGTTTTCCTACTTACAAAGCATGTAGAGGTCTGTAATCTTTATCATATGTACACTTCAACTGCGAGAGACAGAATCTAAAACAAAAATCCAGAAAATCACATTGTATGATTTTTAAGTAATTAATTTGCATAACATAAGTATTTGAAACATCAGAAAAGCAGAACTTAATATTTGGTACAGAAACCTTTGTTTGCAATTACAGAGATCATACGTTTCCTGTAGGTCTTGACCAGGTTTGCACACACTGCAGCAGGGATTTTGGCCCACTCCTCCATACAGACCTTCTCCAGATCCTTCAGGTTTCGGGGCTGTCGCTGGGCAATACGGACTTTCAGCTCCCTCCAAAGATTTTCTATTGGGTTCAGGTCTGAGACTGGCTAGGCCACTCCAGGACCTTGAGATGCTTCTTACAGAGCCACTCCTTAGTTGCCCTGGCTGTGTGTTTCGGGTCGTTGTCATGCTGGAAGACCCAGCCACGACCCATCTTCAATGCTCTTACTGAGGGAAGGAGGTTGTTGGCCAAGATCTCGTGATACATGGCCCCATCCATCCTCCCCTCAATACGGTGCAGTCGTCCTGTCCCCTTTGCAGAAAAGCATCCCCAAAGAATGATGTTTCCACCTCCATGCTTCATGGTTGGGATGGTGTTCTTGGGGTTGTACTCATCCTTCTTCTTCCTCCAAACATGGCGAGTGGAGTTTAGACCAAAAAGCTCAATTTTTGCCTCATCAGACCTCATGACCTTCTCCCATTCCTCCTCTGGATCATCCAGATGGTCATTGGCAAACTTCAGACGGGCCTGGACATGCGCTGGCTTGAGCAGGGGGACCTTGCGTGCGCTGCAGGATTTTAATCCATGACGGCGTAGTGTGTTACTAATGGTTTTCTTTGAGACTGTGGTCCCAGCTCTCTTCAGGTCATTGACCAGGTCCTGCCATTTAGTTCTGGGCTGATCCCTCACCTTCCTCATGATCAATGATGCCCCACGAGGTGAGATCTTGCATGGAGCCCCAGACCGAGGGTGATTGACCGTCATCTTTAACTTCTTCCATTTTCTAATAATTGCGCCAACAGTTGTTGCCTTCTCACCAAGCTGCTTGCCTATTGTCCTGTATCCCATCCCAGCCTTGTGCAGGTCTACAATTTTATCCCTCATGTCCTTACACAGCTCTCTGGTCTTGGCCATTGTGGAGAGGTTGGAGTCTGTTTGATTGAGTGTGTCTTTTAAACAGGTAACGAGTTCAAACAGGTGCAGTTAATACAGGTAATGAGTGGTGAACAGGAGGGCTTCTTATAGAAAAACTAACAGGTCTGTGAGAGCTGGAATTCGTACTGGTTGGTAGGTGATCAAATACTTATGTCATGCAATAAAATGCTAATTAATAACTTAAAAATCATACAATGTGATTTTCTGAAAAAAAAATTTTGATTCCGTCTCGCACAGTTGAAGTGTACCTATGATACAAATTACAGACCTCTACATGCTTTGTAAGTAGGAAAACCTGCAAAATCGGCAGTGTATCAAATACTTGTTCTCTCCACTGTAGGTCAGGGCGTGACAGTAGCCTACAGGCTGGAGATTAAAATGTATGACAATGTAATGAGACGGACACTTTTTACATCATGAAGTTTTCTCTGATCAAATAGCTTAACCTAAATGGCACTCAGTCAAATAAAAAATGTGCTGTCATGTTAACAAACAACATATCCTAAAAACAGGACAGGTCGAAGTCAAATGGACAAAATGGAATGGACAATCACAACTGTTGTCCAGGAGATTCACCCCATTGTCATGATCAGTGGTTTCAGGTTTGTATCGGTACATTTTTGACAAGCTGATCATAGCGAAAAAGAAAATACCTCTGCATTTCCCACTGTGTAAACACATTGCAAATAGGCTCATGATAACTCCTGATAAAGTTGGGTAGCTGATATTCAGAGCTTAAATAACCAAATCGATTAGTCACATGAATCAGGACTAATAAAACCAATGCAACGGCCTGTTTTACAAATGGTGGGCCTACCACATGGATGGGCATTCATAAAATTCCATTTTGGCCAACATGGTATGCTACACCCCAGTAAGCATGAGCTGACTTCTTTTGGACGTCTTTTTTTGGTCCTGTGTTTTACAAACATTAGGCTTACCACAGAAGGGCATTTCATAAAATTCAATTTCAGGCAACACTGCACCTCAAGCATGGACCGACGCCAACGCTTTTTGGACGTCTTTTTTTGGTGCAGTCCGGACCGGCCTTGATTTCCACATCCACAGACATTGGTTTTTGGTCCGGTCTAGACCTAATCTGAACCAATCATAGACGTCTATGTTTGGTTCAGATTTGGTACGGTCCAGACTGGCCTTCATTTCAACGTCCACGGACATTGATTTTTGGTCCGGTCCGGACAAAATCTGAACAAATCATATATGTCTATGTTTGGTTCTGATTTTGTCCGGTCTGGACCAGCCTTGATTTGGCCCAAACATAGACATCTATAAATTACGTATTTTCAACTTTCATTCAGAACCAAAAATTCAACATTTGGACAGCATTTTTTGGTCTCGCCTAGGGCGGTAGAACGGCAACTACCGGCCCTGCTATTGTCTGAATCCGGCATCACTTCTCTGTTATTATTGTCTCTCATTTTCTCACTCTCTCCTTTTCTCTACTGCTTTCTCATATCTTATCTGTCAATCTCACACCTTCTCTTCATCATTTTCATACTATATCCCTCAACTCCCTTTTCCCTCCTTCTTCTCCAAGAGCTGCTTGGAGGAGCCAGACTCTCTGAGATGGCCTTGATTGACGCTCACTCTTCAAGGTCAAGGGGGGTGCTTATATTTGTCCTGTTTCACTGCATGTACAAGTGGGTAACCTGTATGAGTGTGAAAATGGAAATGTGTTTTTTGCGTATCCCAACTCCCCGGAGACACCCTCGGAGAGTGGGGTCACGGCCAGGGATCAGCCATTATTGATGGTGACCCTGGAGCAATTAGGGTTAAGTGCCTTGCTCAAGGGCAGATCGACATATTTTTCACCTTGTTGGCTCTGGGATTCTAACTAGCAACCTTTCGGTATCTAACGCTCGAAACATTAGGCTACCTGCCTTAGCAGACAGACAATGGTGTTTCAATAAAGGGATCTGTGCAACCATATTGCTGCGGCTGGAACCACACCTGGGCCAGGTTTCCCAAAAGCATCTTAAGGCTAAATTCATCGTTAGAACCTTCGTAGAAGCAACGTTAAATCTCTGAACTGTTTCACAGAACCATTGTTATTTTACATTGCACTTGAAAACGCTCTTAACGCCTGCCTCATCACTTTATACACAGAAGGTCTCCGCTAAACATAGAATCACATGTTTTGTCATCTGTCTGTGACCATTTTTGGAATTACAAAAAAAATTAGTTGCCAATGTCTTTGCAGTTGATACAAACAAAGTATTTAAAAAATGCTTCAAATGAAAACCGAGATAAATGCATTAAAATATAAATACAGTAGGCATTACTGTACATACATTTCATGTTCAATAAATGTAATTATCCTTGTAGACTACTGTCTGTAATTTGTCTCTACATATTTTATGATGTGTGCGCAATGATGTGCCAAATCTTTGATTTTGTGCATTTTTATTGGATAAACGTTAGAATAAGCCACCTCAATATTTGCAGCAGCCACAGGTGGTAATATCTCTCTAGGACAGTAGTGGTGCATGGGTAAAATCACTGGGGAAGCCATATTACAACCTATGTGTTGTGATAATTACATTGTTTGCTCTATAACCTGTTAGTTCATATTATGCCTTGCAACCGTGATATATAGGCCTAAGGCCAAGACAATAAGAAGACACAGGGCTCTATTTTAACAAACCTAACGCAACGGTACATCTAAGCGCAGGCGGTAATGCTATAGGTTCAGGGGTGTGTCAGAAATATTTTTGCTATTTTCACTATCACAATTATCGCCACGTTTGCTGGCGTTGGCACGAAAGTGCTGGGTTTTAATGAATAAACAAGTTGTGGGTGTGTCAAGGCTTGGCCCCTCACTGGCCAAACGGAACGTGCTACCAGGCAAAATATGTGGTTGCTTCAAGTTGTGTATTTACGGTCTTTTATGTGTTGCCTTGGAATCAACTCCAATTCCAATGTTAGTCCATTATAGTTTGTTATATGGCTTACAGAAATGAAATAACAAAATGTAGACCTATCTTTGCTAAATACGTTAACTTGAACCCATTAGCAGTCCACATTGTTCTACGTAATTGCATGGCTTTAATAGCATTCACACTGATATAGGGGCTAGGCCTACTGTAAATTGCATTATGGCTGAACATGGAAATGCCAAACATTGTCAATAAGCAAGATTAAATTAATTATTGATAAGGCCTAAAAAGAGAACGAATAATTCTAATCAAATTCGAAACAAAACAATAACTTGTTTTAAATAGGCTATGTCACACTTACAGGCACCATCATTTCTCCCAGTGGGCATATAATATGAAAACAACGCAGACTATGGAGAGTTTTATGCACATCCAAACTTTTCACAGTAGCTGGACAAAGATCCAATATAAATAGAAAGGGAGAATGTCCACTCACCGTTATACTGCTCCCAAATAGGCCTATGTTTTATGAACATAATCAGAACCATCTTACAGATCAGATCACATTCACACATCTCCAGAAGTTGCATTGCAAGTGTGCCACGGACGTTGTCACCATAAAACCAGGAAGGTGAATCATTCTAATAAGTTTGGTTGTAATAAAATTAAACAAAAAACAAGAAATGTTTACAGGTTACAGATAACTTCTAAATACGAGGTTCACCGGTATTCACCGAGGTACTCGTCTCTCGTTTCATGATGGGCATGGACACGTAGCCTACATCATGGAGGGGGTTTTACGCATGTACAAAACGGGACCTGCATGGCTAAAATAATATGGGCCTGCCTACAATACATTGATAAAAAGGAAATGTCAGCTTACTGTTTTACTCTTCTCAAACTTTATATTTTAATAAAGCTTTGGTGATTAAGATTTATTTCCAAGCAGTCTCAGGAGCCAAACCCTTTATTGACAGTCTTGACTACTTCACGATTGCATTGGGCAGACAAAAAAAGCCTTAATTGAGAGGAGGGGAGGCTATGCTTGGCTAATTACGAAGTATACAGGCACCAAAAGCACATTGGGCTACTCTTGTTCCATGCGCGTATGGGCAGTGTGCGTTACGGCTGGATAGGCTGCGTTTCCGCTGTCAAAATTCATGCTATAACCAACTGTGTTACCGCTAAAACCAGCTTTTGGTTGGCCTTAAATATCTCCATCAGCGCTGCCTGAAATTAGCACTTTGGATCATGTTTTTAAGGACACAACTTAAATATTTTCACCTGCCCATCTGAGTGCAAGCAAGCTGATATAAGACAGGTAAATTGCCGAACTTGGCGTTAGGGCTGGAAAATGCCAGTGTGGCAGTTTTTACATTACAAAATTGCTAACTAACGTGCGTTTGACGCTAGTGCCGCCTTAATGCCAGCCGAAAATAGAGCCCACAGTGGCATAATAAATTCAACTACACCTTTGTTTCATCACAAAACTGGAGCCCAACCTCCGTCCGGTGAAGTCCACAAAGCATATTGCATGTAACAAACAGTTACATGACCTACAGCATGGCCAAGCAAGTTAATGCTTTTGACATTTTCGGACTATTAAACAACTATTGATTTAGAACCACGGAGAGTTACCGCAAGTCGCAAAGAAAACAGGAGCTGCCTCCACTATTCCAGCACAATTTCAACTTCAACATTTCAACATCATCAAATCACCTATGCTTAGTCTAATACAGTGACAACTAAAAGATACCAAAAACAATTTAGTCCAATCAATCTAAGCTAAATATCATGTGGCTGTCTGTGGACGGTTCTGATTTCTATCTCTGTGTGTGTGTGTGTGTGTGTGTGTGTGTGTGTGTGTGTGTGTGTGTGTGTGTGTGTGTAAGCGTGTGTGTGTGTAAGCGTGTGTGTGTGTGCTTGCGTGCGTGCGTTCGTGCAAGTAGAAAAAAACATGTTTACTCACCCTACTTGTAGAGAAACGCCAATGCCATCTTCCTCTTTCATGTTGACGAAACGGTCTACGACTCCTTTCCTTTCATGGGCAACGATGAGCCAGCTAGTTAACATTAGCATACTACATCTAGCTACATATTGAACTCAGGTCAGGGGCACAATGTATGAGTTTATGGTTGGATCAAAATTGCCGTTATAATCATTGGCCAAATCCCTATCTCCATCCGTGGATAATTTACGAAAAAGCAAATTTTTGCTAGCTAGCTTGCCACCGAAGGACAACAACATAACGAGATGCAACAATTCAAGTTTTGCTCTCAATGTGATGTGATTGGTGTGAAGCCAAATCCAAACTGACTTCCCTTGACACTTTTTATGTGTGCGCCAGGACCATTCACAGTTGAGCTTGCTCAGTTTAGATCAACGCTGATTGGCTATTATTTTATAATTTTTTTAATCAAGGGAGGCCAAATGCTCACTGGCTTTCCATGCATTCAATGCTACGGCAGAAACAATGTAATACTCTTTTTGACCAGACAGCATCAGATAGATAGGCTACACATACAAAGACAGAGGGGCGCTGTTTCACTCGCTCGGATGCTTTCTTCGGTGAGATACATTCAGCCTCTTGTGAAATCAAGGAAAATTATGAAACACAGAGAGACGAAAGAGAAATTATTTTTTATGTTTTTTTTTGTGTGTTTTTTTTGTCAAGTTTCGGGGGAAGCTTGGCTTCCCTTGGCATCCATGAATACACGCCACTGCTCTAGGAGCTGATCCATCATTAGTATTGTGAAATCATTCTAATGTTAAGGTAAAATTTGATTAGAGAAAGCTGACCCGAGAGCAGCGCTGCCTTTCTTTCGATCCTATCAGTATCAACAAATGCTCCAACAACGCACTTAGTGACTGTTCTCTCTGCGTGGTGTTTTGGGAACCGCATGTTACATCTTCGGCCGCTCTGGGAAAGATGCATCGTTTAACACTCATAAGCCTATTTCCATCGCTATCGGGAAACCGGGCCCTGGTCATTTACACACTGAGCTGATCTCCTCCCTCTGTCTCTCTCTCTCTCTCTCTCTCTCTCTCTCTCTCTCTCTCTCTCTCTCTCTCTCTCTCTCTCTCTCTCTCTCTCTCTCTCTCTCTCTTCTGAAGGGAAATCTACAGTATACTGTTCCACTTTGTAGATTAGCCATAACAAAGCCGTCTCCTCACCTCTGCACTCAACAGGCAATATTAAACACATCAAAGAAAACACATCGCTAGCTAAACATCCCTCTGACCCTTCTAGTAATGCATTTCATACTACACACGCACGCACAGACTGCTCTTCCCACACACGTATGTTGCTGACAGTCAGAGCTCAGTCTTTGTATCCTATCACCATAACAACTGCTTCTCAGATAAGCTGAAAAAAGCCGGAGTGAATTTCTCCTCAGTATGGCTGAGGATGGTGAGAGGAGCAGTCGGCAGTCTTTCTCAGTGCCAATGTGTGTGTCTGTGTGTGTGAGTGAGCGAGCGAGGGGGAGCATGGTAGGGGCGAGAAGGGAGGAGATGGCTGTGAGTGATGGAGCAAGAGAGAGCTGTCAAGTTGTGGAGGAGTTAAAGAGAGGGATTTTGGAAGGAGGAATATATTTGTCGTCTCACATGGTGAGTGGCACACGCCTTCTACATGATGTTATGTTAATCAGCAACGCTGGCCACAGACAAGGTGTGTGCGTGTGTGGTGTGTGTGTCTGTGTGTGTGTGTTTTTTGTGTAAATATGTGCAAGCATGTGTATGTCTGTAATAAAAAATCCTTTGTTTGTGTCACGCATGCTTTTACTTTGCTGTACCTTTTACTTTGTGTGTGTGCATGCCTGTGTGCTTGTGTGTGTACTGTAGGTTTCAGTGCATGCAGCGTTTATGTAGCAAGTGAGACAGAGAAACCTTGAAAGGGTAGAATAGTAATGATACCTCTCTTTTAGCCAGATGGGTTACAAAAGGGAATAACTGAACACAGCTCTACCTCTCCTTTAGCCAATATGTTTTATACCATATCTTTATCTCTAAGCTATGTTATGTCATATTGTCTTGACTACTTCCAATACTGTGTGTTAATACTGTATTGAATATTTCAGATGCTGTATCAATATTGTATTACCTATTTCCTATTCCTCCGTGATATTAGCTGGAATGAATTTAAAGGGCTATTCCATGCCAAGACAGACCAAAATAATTTGGGGTATCTCAGATTTTTCTGGTAATTCTCTCATAGAAACTTCATTGGGAGGAAGGATGTTTGACATGCTTTTTACATTTTAGACCCTTTTTAGACCTATACATGCCTCCTGTAAGACCCTATTATCTGTGAACCGTACATGATACAGACAACATCTTGGTGTCATTATACTACTTATAGTGTGCTCTCAAATATGGAGTATGTCTTGATTCTGATATTTTTTTTCTTCACATTAATTTATTTAACATAAAAACATTGATTTTGCTTATTGTTTTTACATATTGTTTGGAACAATATACTCTTCAAACACATCAAATTTCCAGAGTGGGCTCTCTTGTACTTTTGAAGATATGACACATTTTAAACATAGAAATTGACATTATAGGTCATTAACCAATTACAGCCTTTTAGGATTGCACATTCAGCAAATCACCAGCACAGGGAGTTCCTTTTAAATCAATGTTCCCATTCACTGTGTTGGTGGTGCTCAAAAAATGTATCATCACTTCAAAATTAGCAAAGAGCCCACTCTGGGAATGTAATGTACTTGTACAGTGTATTGCGGCAATACAATTGTCTTTAAATTAACTAAATCAAAAGAGTACTTTTGAGATATTCATGATAATATTTTAATGTTGAATAAATGAATATGACATTTTTTGGCCAGAATCTAGACATACTCCATATGTTAGAGCACATTATAAGTAGTATAATGACACCAAGATGTTGTCTGTATCATGTACGGTTCACAGATCATAGGGTCTTACAGGAGGCATGTATAGGTCTCAAAAGGTTCTAAAATGGTCACTTTCATCATGATTTTCTCAACAACAATTTGATACAAATGTAAAAAGCATGTCAAACATCCTTCCTCCCGATGAAGTTTCTATTCTATGTGACAATTTCCAGAACAATCTGAGATACCCAAAATATTTTTGTGTTGTCTTGACGTGGAATCGCCCTAATCTACAGTGGAATCATTAGTTCACCGAAACTGTAGTCGGCATACGCAATCTCGGCATACGCAATAGTATTGATTGAGAATATTCTACAGGTTGGTTTATTAGGCTAATAAGGATGTGGGTCAGGGTTGGGGTAATTTCCATTTCAATTCAGAAATTAAACAAAATGCTAATTGAATCACTCAGAAATGGAATTCACCCTAACCTTTTATTTAGATCAAAGTATTCAATATGCATTGTCCTCACATTGTACTTTATACAGCTGTGGTGTTTTGATTTCACACTTCCTTTGTTTCAGTAGTACTATGGAGCTAGATCAGTGGGGACCAGAAAGGTTCTGGTCGAAATCCCTAGTTGGGCAGTTCTATTGGTCGTTTTCAATAAAACGTCACAATAAGGTGTAGAGCGTTCGATTTTGCCTGCTGGGGGGAAAGGAAAAGTGGTGCGTGTATATGTATTCACCCCCTTTGCTATGAAGCCCCTAAATAAGATCTGGTGCAACCAATTACCTTCAGAAGTCACATAATTAGTTAAATAAAGTCCACCTGTGTGCAATCTAAGTGTCACATGATCTGTCAAATGATCTCAGTATATATACACCTGTTCTGAAAAGCCCCAGAGTCTGCAACACCATTAAGCAAGGGGCACCACGAAGCAAGCGGCACCATGAAGACCAAGGAGCTCTCCAAACAGGTCAGGGACAAAGTTGTGGAGAAGTACAGATCAGGGTTGGGTTATAAAAAAAAATATCAGAAACTTTTAACATCCCACGGAGCACCATTAAATCCATTATTAAAAAATTGAAAGAATATGGCACCACAACAAACCTGCCAAGAGAGGGCCGCCCACCAAAACTCACGGACCAGGCAAGGAGGGCATTAATCAGAGAGGCAACAAAGAAACCAAAGATAACCCTGAAGGAGATTTTCTTAAAATGTTTAGTCATTTAGCAGACACTCTTATCCAGAGCGACTTACAGTTAGTGAGTGCATACATTTTCATACTGGCCCCCCGTGGGAGTTGAACCCACAACCCTGGTGTTGCAAGCGCCATGCTCTACCAACTGAGCTACACAGGACAGTAAAGCTCCACAACGGAGATTGGAGTATCTGTCCATAGGACCACTTTAAGCCGTACACTCCACAGAGCTGGGCTTTACGGAAGAGTGGCCAGAAAAAAGCCATTGCTTAAAGAAAAAAATAAGCAAACACGTTTGGTGTTCGCCAAAAGGCATGTGGGAGACTCCCCAAACATATGGAAGAAGGTACTCTGGTCAGATGAGACTAAAATTGAGCTTTTTGGCCATCAAGGAAAACGCTATGTCTGGCATAAACCAACACCTCTCATCACCCTGAGAACACCATCCCCACAGTGAAGCATGGTGGTGGCAGCATCATGCTGTGGGATGTGAATAGTTATGCACGCTCAAATTGTCTTATTTCTTGTTTGTTTCACAATAAAACATATTTTGCATCTTCAAAGTGGTAGGCATGTTGTGTAAATCAAATGATACACACCCCCAAGACATCCATCTTAATTCCAGGTTGTAAGTCAGCAACATAGGAAAAATGCCAAGGGGGGTGAATACTTTCACAAGCCACTGTATGCTATGCAAGGCGGAAGGATGAGTTAAGATATTAATATCAGAGTAATTCTGTGTCACGGGTGTGATGTGCTTGCCACCACCCCCTATAAATACCTGGGCGCGTAGCATCACTTCCTCTTTTCTTCCCTCGGCTACGCAGGTGAGTGAGAAGTGGATGAAGACACCATAGGTGAGGTTTTGTGTCTGTCCATCGGTTAGCCTGCCGGCTAATTGCGTTACCTGTTGCTTGTTTGTTTCAGTTCTACGCTAGTCTCTTCTCTCTGGAGATTGAGGCTGGGTACAGCGCCTACCCAGGCTAGGGGTGTTATCTAGCTCTAGCTAAACACTGTTGCTCTCCAGAAGTAGGATGGTGATCGCCGAGTCGCACCTTAACATCCTAGCTAGCATACTCTCTCACTGGCTCGAGCTGCAGCTGTTGCCGGAGTGAGATTCAAGGCGAGCGCCTCACTAATCTTGCGAGATTTGGCGGGTCTGTTCTCAGGACCTCTCCTCACACATAGTCTGTCACTGTGTCCGTTGAGTTTGGCTCCTCACATCCATACCTTTTGGTGATTGTAAGTGGAATTTCCTAAATACATTCTGGTATCCTTAGAATATATTATTACTTAATTCACATATTGCCCTGAGAACAGAACTACTTTCTACTTATACCTGGTATAGTATTAAAGGTGTGTTATACAGATTATCCGTTCTATAAGACATATCTGTATTTCTGCTTCTGTCTAGACAGGGAGAAGTTTATCTAAAGGCAACCTACTGCGATAAATGCAATGCTGGCTTCGGCTGATGCCCATTCCACCTGTATGATGTGCCTAGGCTGAGAGCATGCCATTCAGGCTGTGGATTCCCCCTTCAGCTGCATGTATTGTGCAACTCTTGGCCCACGCCTATGTGAAGCGTGATTAGCTATGATGAAGGAGACAAATGCTAGAGGCTCCGGGAGTGGACTCAAGTGCAAACAACCCTCCTCAGCGGCGGGTCCGCCCACCAAGCAGTCCAAGAAGGACAGGGGACCTACTCTGGATGAGTTGGAGGCCCAGCCAGCCTCTTTGTCTTCCCAGTTCTGCTCTCTCAGCCCACCAGGCTCCGTCTAATACTTAAGAAAGGATCCTGATGCTATCTCCATCTTTGCTGGTAATGACTTAGATCAGGGTTCTTCAATCCTGGTCCTGGAGGGCCGAAACACTTCTGTTTTTTATTTCTACCTGGTAGTTAATTGCACTCACCTGGTTTTCCCAGGTCTGAATTAGCCCCTGATTAGAAGGAGAGGATGAAAAACAGAGGTGTTTCGGCCCTCCAGGACCAGGATTGAAGAACCCTGACTTAGATAAAGAGACCTCTGAGGCCGGTTCTGGATCAGCGAACCATGGTTCAGAGAGGGCTGAGAGTGAAGTGCCCTCTTCATCTGCTGATATACAGGTGCTGGTTCAGAACCTCTCTAGGTTTCTGAAAGCTCTGGATATTAATCCAGATCCTAAGAGCAGCCCGGAAAGAGTGTACATTCCTCAGTGTCCCAAGTTCTCCAATGAACTCCAACAAACTTGGGCTAAGGTGAACTCAAGGTGTCATGTCTCCCCGTTGTCCTCCAGGACCTCATCGGGCTCCGGACAACCACTTAAAGGACACCTTCCTGACCTTAGCCATGGTGGCTCGCCTCATGAATGCAACCACTCTGCTGCAGGAATACTGGCACGGTCTGATAGCTGGCCTGTCCACCAACAGTGACCCTGACGGCTGAAATGACTCAGGTGTCCACACTCCTCTCCCTCTTAAACGCTGAGAGGTCGTGCTAATGGCAAAGCCCTGTCTACGGTCATCTCGTCACGCAGACAGCTTTGGCTTTCACAGACAAAGATGTCGGCCTCCGTGAAGAAACCCTTTATGGAGCTCCCCATCTCCCCAGGCTAAGTTTTTGGTCCTGGTGTGGATGCCATTTTGGACCAAATGGCGAAGCTGCAGAAGGACAGAGAGACCCTGCAGTCTTTCATGGGTCCCCCTGCCCCGCGTTACCCTACCCAGAGTACATTGCAGTCTAGACCTCAGCTCTCTCCTGCCTTGAAAGCCTGCTTGGGCCCTCCCCCAATCCAGCCATACCCTGATCAGCCACGTCAACAGGCTCCGAGTCAGCAGTGGGGCCACCACCAGCACAGGCATGGGCATAACAAGCATCAACCCTCTGCTCTGAAGAAGGACGGGCCCCCTCAGTAATCCTGATGGGTGTGGCCCCGGCATCGGCTACTTCTCCCACACCTATCGGGAAAGTGGGAAGAGCTTGTGAAGTCCCCCTTGGTGATGGATACAGTACTACAGGGGTAAAAACTCCAGTTCCGATGCCGGCAATCACCTTTCAGAGGGGATTGGTCAACTAAAACATCTGACCCCCTGAAAAGAGAAGCTCTCCAACTGGAGATTGCCTCCCTGCTGAATGCAATCAGACAACTCGAACCATCAGAACAGCAAAGGTTCTATGGAGTATATTTCCTAGTCCCCGAGAGGGATGGTGGCTGCGCTTTGCATTCAACGGCATAGCGTACTAGTACCAAGTGTTAACTTTAGGCCTCTCCCTGGCACCAACAACATTCACAAAATGCATGGATGCCGCACTAGAACCCCTAATATCACAAGGGATGATGGTACTAAATTACCTAGACGACAGGCTAATCTGCGCTCAGTCACGAGAACAGGCAGCAGCAGACACGATCTCTCCTGAAACACATCTCGGAGCTAGGACTGCAGAAAAGCCACCTGGTCCCCACACAAACTGTGACGTTCGTGGGCATGTTGATAGACTCATCTATAATGAGGGCTCGCCTCACCGAAGTCCAGAAAATTGTAGATCACCTCAATTATTTTGTCCAAGACCAGAAGGTGACTGTTCTTCAGTGTCAGAGGCTGATGGGTCTCCTCTCCGCAGCCTCTCTTTTGACCCCATTGGGCCTTTTTCACTTGAGACCCCTGCACAGGTGGTTCAATGCTCAAGGTTTACATCCCAAGGAACACAGGTATTGTCGCCTGACTGTGTCCAAGGAATGCACTGGCAAGATTCCAATCCCTGAAATTCCTTTCAGGTGGGATACGCCTGGGCAGAGTCTAATCCTTTCCTACCTAAGGTCCTGACCCCGGGTCACATGAAAAGGGAAATGGTGCTAACAGCCTAATCCACCTCCATGCCCCCTGGGGCTCATGATGTTGATGTACACTCTCTGTGTCCTGTGAGATCCCTAAAAGTCTCCTGAGTGGCGCAGTGGTCTAAGGCACTGCATCGCAGTGCTAACTGTGCCACTAGAGATCCTGGTTCGAATCCAGGCTCTGTAGCAGCCGGCCGCGACCGGGAGACTCATGGGCGGCGCACAATTGGCCCAGCGTCGTCCAGGGTAGGGGAGGCAATGGCCGGCAGGGATGTAGCTCAGTTGATAGAGCATGGCGTTTGCAACGCCAGGGTTGTGGGTTTGATTCCCACGGGGGGCCAGTATAAAAAAATATGTATTCACAAACTGTAAGTCGCTCTGGATAAGAGCGTCTGCTAAATGACTAAAGTGTATGTGGAGTGGACTCAGGCGATCTGTCACTCTGATCAGCTGTTTGTGTGCTTTGGAGATACAGGGTAAGCCTGTCTCAAAACAATGGTTGTCACATTGCAAGCATACAGCCTAGCTTGCCGCCCAGCCCCATTCTCTGTGGTAGCGCACCTCCCGGGGTCTGTTTAAGGGAGTCCCCCTCTCTGACATATGCGCGGCTGCCAGCTGGGCGTCACCCAGTAACTTTGCAAGGTTTTACCGGGTGAATGTGGTTGACTCTCATGGTGTGAGCTCAGCTGTGCTTGGTGCTACCCTTCCCTGCCAACAGTAACCTGTGGCAAATCAAATGTATTTGTCAGATGCGCCGAATACAACAGGTGTAGACCTTACCGTGAAATGCTTACAAGCGAACTTTTAGGGGATAAACTACAGTGAGGGAAATAAGTATTTGATCCCCTGCTGATTGTGTACGTTTGCCCACTGACAAAGAAATGATCAGTCTATCATTTTAATGGTAGGTTTATTTGAACAGTGAGAGACAGAATAACAATAAAAGAATCCAGAAAAACACATGTCAAAAATGTTATGAATTGATTTGCATTTTAATGAGGGAAATAAGTATTTGACCCCTCAATCAGAAAGATTTCTGGCTACTAGGTATCTTTTATACAGGTAACGAGCTGAGATTAGGAGCACACTCTTAAAGGGAGTGCTCCTAATCTCAGCTTATTACCTGTATAAAAGACACCTGTCCACAGAAGCAATCAATCAATCAGATTCCAAACTCACCACCATGGCCAAGACCAAAGAGCTCTCCAAGGATGTCAGGAACAAGATTGTAGACCTACACAAGGCTGGAATGGGCTACAAGACCATCGTCAAGCAGCTTGGTGAGAAGGTGACAACAGTTGGTGCGATTATTCACAAATGGAAGAAACACAAAAGAACTGTCAATCTCCCTCGGCCTGGGGCTCCATGCAGAATCTCACCTCGTGGAGTTGCAATGATCATGAAAACGGTGAGGAATCAGCCGAGAATTACACGGGAGGATCTTGTCAATGATCTCAAGGCAGCTGGGACCATAGTCACCAAGAAAACAATTGGTAACACACTACGCCGTGAAGGACTGAAATCCTGCAGCGCCCGTAAGGTCCCCCTGCTCAAGAAAGCACATATACAGGCCCGTCTGAAGTTTGCCAATGAACATCTGAATGATTCAGAGGAGAACTGGGTGAAAGTGTTGTGGTCAGATGAGACCAAAATCGAGCTCTTTGGCATCAACTCAACTCGCCGTGTTTGGAGGAGGAGGAATGCTGCCTATGACCCCAAGAACACCATCCCCACCGTCAAACATGGAGGTGGAAGCAATATGCTTTGGGGGTGTTTTTCAGCTAAGGGGACAGGACAACTTCACCGCATCAAAGGGACGATGGACGGGGCCATGTACCGTCAAATCTTGGGTGAGAACCTCCTTCCCTCAGCCAGGGCATTTAAAATGGGTCGTGGATGGGTATTCCAGCATAACAATGACCCAAAACACATGGCCAAGGCAACAAAGGAGTGGCTCAAGAAGAAGCAAATTAAGGTCCTGGAGTGGCCTAGCCAGTCTCCAGACCTTAATCCTATAGAAAATCTGTGGAGGGAGATGAAGGTTCGAGTTGCCAAATGTCAGCCTCGAAACCTTAATGACTTGGAGAAGATCTGCAAAGAGGAGTGGAACAAAATCCCTCCTGAGATGTATGCAATCCTGGTGGCCAACTACAAGAAACGTCTGACCTCTGTGATTGCCAACAAGGGTTTTGCCAACAAGTACAAGTCATGTTTTGCAGAGGGGTCAAATACTTATTTCCCTAATTAAAATGCAAATCAATTTATAACATTTTTACATGCGTTTTTCTGGATTTTTTTGTTGTTATTCTGTATCTCACTGTTCAAATAAACCTACCATTAAAATTATAGACTGATCATGTCTTTGTCAGTGGGCAAACGTACAAAATCAGCAGGGGATCAAATACCTTTTTCCCTCACTGTAGATGACTATATCCAAATATTGTTTGATTTGCTTGCCATCTATAGTGGTGATTACAGTAGTCTGACTGACGACTTTACTATGACGAGGACTTGCCAATATCAAGCTCTTTCCAAAAGCCTAATCTCTGATGAAGCAAGCTAAATTATGTTGTTTGTTTAGCTAGCTACAGTTGAAGTCGGAAGTTTACATACACTTAGGTTGGAGTCATTAAAACTTGTTTTTCAACCACTCCACAAATGTCTTGTTAACAAACTATAGTTTTGGCAAGTCGGTTAGGACATCTACTTTGTGCATTACACAAGTAATTTTTCCAACAATTGTTTACAGACAGATTATTTCACTTATAATTCACTGCATCACAATTCCAGTTCAGAAGTTTACATACACTAAAAAAAGTTGACTGTGCCTTTAAACAGTTTGGAAAATTCCAGAAAATGATGTCATGGCTTTAGAAAATTATGATAGGCTAATTGACATCATTTGAGTCAATTGGAGGTGTACCTGTGGATGTATTTCAAGGCCTACCTTCAAACTCTGTGCCTCTTTGCTTGACATCATGGGAAAATCTAAAGAAATCAGCCAAGAAAAAAATGGTAGACGTCCACATGTCTGGTTCATTCTTGGGAGCAATTTCCAAATGCCTGAAGGTACCACGTTCATCTGTACAAACAATAGTACACAAGTATAAACACCATGGGACCACGCAGCCGTCATACCGCTCAGGAAGGAGACGCATTCTGTCTCCTAGAGATCAACGTACTTTGGTGCGAAAAGTGCAAATCAATCCCAGAACAACAGCAAAGGACCTTGTGAAGATGCTGGAGGAAACACGTACAAAAGTACCTATATCCACAGTAAAACGAGTCCTATATCAACATAACCTGAAATGCTGCTCAGCAAGGAAGAAGCCATTGCTCCAAAACCGCCATAAAAAAGCTAGAATACGGTTTGAAGCACGGGGTGGCAGCATCATGCTGTGGGGCTATTTTGCTGCAGGAGGGACTGGTGCACTTCACAAAATAGATGGCATCATGAGGAAGGAAAATTATGTGGATATATTGAAGCAACATCTCAAGACATCAGTCAGGAAGTAAAAACTTGGTCGCAAATGGGTTTTCCAAATGGACAATGACCCCAATCATACTTCCAAAGTTGTGGAAAAATGGCTTAAGGTCAACAAAGTCAAGGTATTGGAGTGGCCATCACAAAGCCCTGACTTCATACCTATAGAACATTTGTGGGAAGAACTGAGAAAGCGTGTGCGAGCAAGGAGGCCTACAAACATGACTCAGTTACACCAGCTCTGTCAGGAGGATTGGGCCAAAATTCACCTAACTTATTGTGGGAAGCTTGTGGAAGGCTACTCAAAACTTTTGACCCAAGTTAAACAATATAAAGGCAATGCTACCAAATACTAATTGAGTGTATGTAAACTTCTGACCCACTGGGAATGTGATGAAAGAAATAAAAGCTGAAATAAATCATTCTCTCTACTATTATTCTGACATTTCACATTCTTAAAATAAAGTGGTGATCCTAACTGACCTAAGACAGGGAATTTTTACTAGGATTAAATGTCAGGAATTGTGAAAAACTGAGTTTAAATGTATTTGGCTAAGGTGTATGTAAACTTCCGACTTCAACTGTACATGCCAAATAGTTGGTACCTTCACGTATCTAAAATTACATGATCATTGATATTTAATGATCATGAAAAGCATGTATTTACTTGCTGTATAACTCTGATAATAGAGCTAAATGTGCGCAATTGTTTTGCATGTAATAATCTGACATTTGTAGTTTTGACTATGCTCAATAGTTGATGATATTAAAACCAAATAGTTAGAACATTTATTTAACAATCCCTTGAAAATGGCCAGCCTGCTCTCATATATTAGCAGCCCAGCAGCACATAGTTGTCAATGGTTTTAGCGGAGCTGGGGGTCTCCTTGCCCCCCAGCAGCCAAATCTAACGTATTGTGACGTTTTATTGAAACAACCTATATTCTATGGTTCTACATTCTAAAAGTCCAGATTATGCTGTTCTACATTCTACAGTTGGATCACTTGGAACTGAGTTTGAATCCCAACTAGGATGCAGAGATGGAAAATATGTTAAATTTAATGGCCGTTTCTCACCAACTGCTTTTAGTTTTTATCATCCGAATTCACACCGATGTGTCTTTTCCCCACTTTTCACGAAAATATTCTCAGAACACCACAAACGCTGCTTATGTTGTTCAAAGTGGCTAGAGAGTTTGCCAAACCCACATAAAAAAATACTACAGTGTACAAGATGGAGGGAATGTTGGAACATAACTAACAAAATTACAGTTAACGAAAATGTACACTTAATCCAGTATAAACTAATGTATAGAATGTATTATACAAGAGACACAATTCACAAATTCTACAGCACATTGGCAGTCATGTCTTAAGTGTAAAACTAACAATGACTCAATAATCCATGCCTTCTGGGAAGTCCAAAGTTATGGGCTGTGTTAGAAAGTTGGCTGACAGAAGTATTACAATGTGTATGTGTATGTTTTGCATTGTTACAAAAGTATTCATTCGGAAAGTATTAAGACCCCTTGACTTTTTACACATTCTGTTACATTACAGCCATATTCTAAAACTGATTAAAATTGTTTTTTCACCCTCATCAACCTACACACAATACCATATAATGACAAAGCAAAAACAGGTTTTTAGAAATGTTTGCAAATATATTTTAAAAAATAAAAAAACTGAAATATCACATTTACATACATATCCAGACCCTTTACTCAGTACTTTGTTGAAGCACCTTTGGCAGCGATTACAGCCTCAAGTCTTCTTGGGTATGACGCTATAAGCCTGGCACACCTGTATTTGGGGAGTTTCTCCCATTCTTCTGTGCAGATCCTCTCAAGCGCCGTCAGGTTGGATGGGGAGCATTGCTGCACAGCTATTTTCAGGTCTCTCCAGAGATGTTCGATCGGGTTCAAGTCCGGGCTCTGGCTGGGCCACTCAAGGACATTCAGAGACTTGTCCCGAAGCCACTCCTGCGTTGTCTTGGCTGTGTGCTTAGGGTTGTTGTCCTGTTGGAAGGTTGGAAAGTATTCAGACCCCTTGACGTTTTCCACATTTTGTTACGTTACGCCCTTATTCTAAAATTGATTATATTGGTCAGGGAGGTGAACAAGAACCTGATAGTCACTCTGACAGAGCTCCAGAGTAAAAAAAATAATAATTCACTTTGTCATTATGGGGTATTGTGTGTAGATTGATGAGGAAAATGTTTTATTTAATCATTTTTAGAATAAGTCTGTAACGTAACAAAATGTGGAAAAAGTCAAGGGGTCTGAATACTTTCCGAATGCACGGTCTATACAATTTGGAAAGGCACACACCTGTCGATATAAGGTCCCACAGCTGACAGTGCATGTCAGAGCACAAACCAAGCCATGAGATCAAAGGAATTGTCCATAGAGCTCCGAGACAGGATTGTGTCGAAGCACAGATCTGGGGAAGGGTACCATAACATTTCTACAGCATTGAAGGTCCCCAAGAACCCCTTGGCCTCCATCATTCTTAAATAGAAGATGTTTGGAACCACCAAGACTCTTCCTAGAGCTGGCCGCCCAGCCAAACTGAGCTATTGGGGGAGAAAGGCCTTAGTCAGGGAGGTGACCAAGAACCCGATGGTCACTCTGACAGAGCTCCAAAGTTCCTCTGTGGAGATGGAGAACCTTCCAGAAGGGCAACCATCTCTGCAGCACTGCACCAATCAGGCCTTTATGGTAAAGTGGGCAGATGGAAGCCACTCCTAAGTAAAAGGTACATGACAGCCCGCTTGGAGTTTGCCAAAAGGCACCAAAAGGACTAAAACCATGAGAAACAAGATTCTCTGGTCTGATGAAACCTGGCACCATCCCTACGATGAAGCATGGTGGTGGCAGCATCATGCAGTGGGGATGTTTTTCAGTGGCAGGGACTGGGAGACTAGTCAGGATCGAGGGAAAGATGAACAGAGTAAAGTACAGAGAGATTCTTGATGAAATCCTGCTCCAGAGCTCTCAGGAACTCCGACTGGGGCGAAGGTTCACCTTCAAACAGGACAACAACCCTAAGCACACAGCCAAGACAACGCAGGAGTGGCTTCGGGACAAGTCTCTGAATGTCCTTGAGTGGCTCAGCCAGAGCCTGGACTTGAAACCGATTGAACATCTCTGGAGAGACCTGAAAATAGCTGTGCAGCGTTGCTCCACATCCAACCTGACAGAGAAGAATGGGAGAAACTCCACAAATACAGCTGTGCCAAGCTTGTAGCGTCATACCCAAGAAGACTTGAGGCTGTAATCGCTGCCAAAGGTGCTTCAACAAAGTACTGAGTAAAGGGTCTGAATACTTACGTAAATGTGATATTTCAGTTTATTTTATTTTATACATTTACAACAACAAAAAATGCTTTGTCATTATGGGGTATTCTGTGCAGATTAATGAGGTAAAAAAGCAATTTCATCAATTTTAGAATAAGGCTGTAACATAATAAAATGTGGAAAATGTCAAGGGGTCTGAATACTTTCCGAATGCACTGTATAGGCCAGCATACAAATTGATTAATATAGGCCTATATATTAGTTTCTAATTTACACATCTCTCTTTCTTCTTGGTTTCCTTCTTGTGCAATTCACAAATCTCAGCTGGCATCAGTGACTGTATATGAATGGACAAAGCCATTGATCACGTGACACCATTCATTCCTATGTGAAGACTCAATAGCGCATTGAAGCCAAATGAAGTCAGTTAAGATGGTGTCTCATGTTGACATAGCCAAAGATTATTTATTATATTTCAAGATAGCAGAGTGACCGCTCTAACAATGGAAATACATTTTCTCAAAGGTTGAAGGCAGGAGAGATCAGGTGGGACTATTCTAGCCAATGAGAGGGCAGATATGCGTGAACAACAGGCACAACTAAGTCATTTTTCTCAAAGTTGCCGGAATGCTATGCATCGACTTATATCAGTACATTTGAAACAGCCTAAACATTACGAAACTTCTATTAGATCAAATAAGCCTCACGTAATTCGACACGCTCTCATAGACCTCCATACATTCACAGTTTGAGCTACTCCAGGAAGTGACATTGTAGGCTGACCGGGGTACTGCAGGCTGCTATTAGCAACTGAATTATCCTTGTAACTTCTTCTGTGTGCGATTTTAAAATAATCGGTTCAAGGACATACTGTATATCTGGTGTATTAGAAGCAATTATTGGTACCATAATTGTCTTAGATTTTGTTGTTGTTGATTTACACAAAGATTGACCACACAGATTGCCATTTTTCCATTCCACTATAATGGGAGATTCTGTTTTCTGCTGACACTGCCTGCAGTACCGCGGTCGGCCTTGAACTTCCGTGGCTTCAATGAGAGGGGGCAGTTGTTCTCCACTGGCTGGCATTTCCACTGGGCTCTCTCTCTTCCCTCTCTCTTCCTCTTTATACAGCTCTTGAACAAGTAACATAGAACAATGTGAGTCCCAGGAATAGCAATATAGTTTGGTCAAGCAATATAGTTTGGTCACATGTTGAGAATTTCTTTAAAACTAATATAGGCCTGTTTGAGGAGAGAAGTAGGTGACCTTGCTCTGGCTTGCTGAATATAAAATAGGCTACAGTGTTGGCAATGAGCTGACGGGGAAGTTTGAATGGCAAGAGTGTGGTGTGATCACATTGGCTAGTGGTGATGAATTGATAGGCTACATTGCACTGACGCATTGCAAACATACTAAACAGGCAGAGAGAAACAGATTCATACATTCAAACAATGAACCTGTCAGTGTGCAGCCTGTCAGTGGCAGAACAAGTGTCCCCGAGAACACTTTCTATTGGTCAACAGCCTATTTTCGCATGCAAAACCCCCACATAAATCAAACTTGTTCCGAATAAATATTTGACGGATTGCGGCAGGATAATATTTCGCAATTGGTGTGAAAGTCATATGATGCAAAACTCGTCATACCGGCTGTATTTCTGCTTAAACGGTGAACACCTCAGATACACATGAAAACATGAAATGACCCTGGGAATCGATAGAACATCACTCAGAGATGCACAAAAATAATATAACATTCAAAATGGGTGAATCTTTCCTTTAAGAGTGAAGAAAAAATACATTACCAAATCAACCAATAACAGATATGAGTGTACGTGCGTGTGTGTGTGCATGGGGTTATTTTATGAATGAGCTCTCCAGCTTTGTACAGCAGATGCAGATGTGTATCTATGCTTATTCACTCTCTAAATAGCTAAGTGAGATAGTCATCTGTATTTGTTGACACACTTCACTGCAATGAGGATACAGAGATAAATATATCCCACATTCCCTCTTTGGTGTGGAATTGTAACACACAACTGAATATTGAGAGGAAAGACCTCAACTTCTCTTCTCTCAATAACCAATGGCTGTACACACACCCGATCTACCTTACACCTGTGTGTTTTCCATTTTGTACTGTATGTTAAAGGCCCAGTGCAGTCAAAAACGTGATTTTCCTGTGTTTTATATATATTTCCACACTATGAGATTGGAATAGTACTGTGAAATTGGGAATATTATGATAATGCCCTTTTAGTGCAAGAACTGTTTGAAAAAACCGCCTGAAATTTCAGCCAGTTTTGGTGGGATGGAGTTTTGGCCTGCCTGGTGACATCTCTGGAAATAACAGCAGATTTTCTGTTTTCCCCTTCCCCACTCAGACCACTCCCAGACAGTCCTAGCAAAATTCTTGTTTGAGAAATTGTTCTTTGCTAAGAAGCTATCTTTGTTTCTTTTTTTTACCATAAAAACAGCTGCATTGGACCTTTACATTTCAGTTAATCTACTGAATTTATTGAATTGAAATGGACTTGACCCCAATTGTCACACCCTGGCTCTGGGACTCATTATGTTGAGCCAGGGTGTGTTCATTCTATGTGTTCTGTTTCTATGTTGGGTGTTCTAGGTTGTTTATTTCTATGGTTGACTGAGTGACTCCCAATCAGAGGCAACGAGTGTCAGCTGTGTGCTGGTTGTCTCTGATTGGGAGCCATATTTTACTGTCTGTGTTTCACTTTGTGTTTGTGGGTTTTTGTTCCGTGTTCGGTCATTGTCACTGAGGACTTCACGAGTCGTTTATTGTTTTGTTATTTCGTGTGTATGCTTTAATTAAATAAAGCAAGTATTTTCGCAACTAACGCTGCGCTTTGGTCCACTCCTTCATACGACGTTCGTGACAGAAAAACCCACCATAAAAGGACCAAGCAGCGTGTCCAGGAGCAGGCAGACTGGACATGGGAGGAAGCGCCAGGAAAGGAGATGGAGAGGCTGGCGATGGCCCAGGTGGGCAAATCGTGGTCCTGGGAGGACATGCTCGGGGGCAAGGGACCTTGGGGTAGGATTAAGGCCCTGGCGAGAGAGGAGCAGCGGCGTCAGCAGTGCCATCGTCGGACGGACGAGAGGCACCCCCAATAATTTTTTAGGGGGGGGCACACGGCATGGGCGACTGGGCAGCAGGAGGCTGCCACAGGGCGAAATGGGAGATGAGGAGAGAAGGCCACCGGGTTACGGGAGCCATTGGCGAGAGGAGGGAAGGAAGTTGTAGAGGCACGGCGAGAGGTACTGAGGTGTATTGCCAGTCCGGTCCGGCCCGTTCCTGATCCCCGTTTAAGGCCAGTGGTGTGTGTTCCCAGCCCAGTCCGGCCTGTTCCTGCTCCACGCACCAAGCCTACGGTGTGCGTCGACAGCCCAGCCCGGCCTGTCCCTGCTCCACGCACCAAGCCTACGGGGTGCGTCGCCAGCCCGGCCCGGCCTGTTCCTGCTCCACGCACCAAGCCTACGGGGTGCGTCGCCAGCCCAGCCCGGCCTGTCCCTGCTCCACGCACCAAGCCTACGGTGTGCGTCGCCAGCCCAGCCCGGCCTGTCCCTGCTCCACGCACCAAGCCTACGGTGTGCGTCGCCAGCCCGGCCCGGCCTGTCCCTGCTCCACGCACCAAGCCTACGGTGTGCGTCGTCAGCCGGGTTCAGCCCGTTCCTGCCACTCGCACCAAGCCAGGGGTGCGAGTCGTCAGCCTGGTTCAGCCCGTTCCTGCCACTCGCACCAAGCCAAGGGTGCGAGTCGTCAGCCAGGTCCGGCCCGTCGCTGCTCCACGCACCAAGCCAAGGGTGCGAGTCGTCAGTCCGGTGAGGCCCGTTCCGGCTCCACGCACCAAGCCAGGGGTGCGTATCGTCAGCCCGGTCCGGTCCGTTGCTGCTCCACGCACCAAGCCAGGGGGGCGCATCGTCAGCCAGGTCCGGTCCGTTCCTGCCTCACGCGCCAAGCCAGGGGTGCGCGTCGTCAGTCCGGTGCCTGATCAGGTACCGGTCAGCTGCTCCACAACGGAGCGTAAGCAATCCGCTCCGTCGATGTCCAGTCCAGATCCAGCCAGCGGGGTCAGACCGGACCAGGGGCGCTACGGGGGAATTATGGAAGGGTGGTGGTCAAGCCCGGAGCCGGAGCCGCCTCCGAGGAGGAATGCCCACCCAGCCCTCCCCCGTTTGGGGTTTGTTGAGGCGCGGTCGCAGTCCGCGCCTTTAGGGGGGGGGGTACTGTCACACCCTGGCTCTGGGACTCATTATGTTGAGCCAGGGTGTGTTCATTCTATGTGTTCTGTTTCTATGTTGGGTGTTCTAGGTTGTTTATTTCTATGGTTGACTGAGTGACTCCCAATCAGAGGCAACGAGTGTCAGCTGTGTGCTGGTTGTCTCTGATTGGGAGCCATATTTTACTGTCTGTGTTTCACTTTGTGTTTGTGGGTTTTTGTTCCGTGTTCGGTCATTGTCACTGAGGACTTCACGAGTCGTTTATTGTTTTGTTATTTCGTGTGTATGCTTTAATTAAATAAAGCAAGTATGTTCGCAACTAACGCTGCGCTTTGGTCCACTCCTTCATACGACGTTCGTGACACCAATCCTGAGTGCTGTCTTTATAGTGTCCTTTACTCAAAACAATCCAGTAAGAATCAACTGCTTAGTGGTTGAAAACGGTTGGACAGAAACAATCCTTTACTAACAATGCACTGTATAGGAACTAGTTGGTTACAGGAAATGGCCTGGGGAAAATGGTCTGATCCTGTAAAGAGAAGTGCTCTGTACTGTATTCTGTTTTGGGTGAAAGGAGTTAGTTTTTTTGCTGCTGGAAGTACAGTAGAGATGGAATTTTGCTTTCTACCCAACGGTGCCTAATGCACTACTGTATCCACCTAAATCTTCCACTTGGATGCACACACACACACACACACACACACACACACACACACACACACACACACACACACACGGCAGTGTGCTTCAGCTTTCATCTCTCACCTCCATTATTAAACATCTCTATCCACATGAGTGTTACATCACCCAATCACAGAGTCTATCCACATGAGTGTTTCATCACCCAATCACAGAGTTCTCTCTCCCTCAATTTTTCCTCTTTCTCTATATCTCCATAACTGTCTCGCTTGCTCTCTCTCACTGCCTCTCTTTTTTCTCTCCCCTCCTTCCCTGATGCATCCGCCCTATCCACTACTTATCTTCCTCTCTAACTATCGCTTTTGTCTCCTGCCTCCTCTCTCTCTTTATCTCTCTCTCTCTCTCTCTCTCTCTCTCTCTCTCTCTCTCTCTTTATCTCTCTCTCTCTCTCTCTCTCTCTCTCTCTCTCTCTCTCTCTCCTCAAACTCTCCACCTCTCACCCCTCCTCAATATTTAATTCAATTCGCATGAAATACATTTAAATATGTTTTTGATACTAGATGAATGACACGGACTCTCTCTCTGTCTGTCTCCAGGCGAACCTGAAGAAGTTTATGGAGTATGTTCAGCAGAGGAACATTGAGAAGGTGTCCAGGTTCCTGGAGAAAGGTCTGGACCCCAACTTCCATGACCCTGAATCGGGAGGTGAGGAGCCTGTTGCATCTCATTTATAACTGTTACGTACATTTTACACTAAATATCAACCATGCGCCATTCCTCAAAATAATACATGTCATTTTTGTTATACATACATTTGGCGCGGGCCCCCATTTTTCCATTATAAACCTGTCATAAAACTGTGAACCCGTGAACGAGCATTATAACTCCGCCTGGAAAACGCCCTCCATTCACCTTTTATGGTGACAATAACACCCTTTATAATTTGGAACTATTGGAATTAGGCCACGGCAGTTTCTAAAAGAAAGAGCAATGGCAAATTTGATCAAATTTTTTGTAGAGGTGTGGGCAGAATGTTTTTATATTTTGCAGTGACTTTTTCAAACTAAACATGCATGTTGCCTATAGCGAGTGCCTGTCCGCGCATTCTGCAAGATTGATTGTAGCCTATATTCAAAACAATTTAAAAGTAGGCTAAATGCTACAGACCACACTTCTATGCAAAAGACAAATTGTTGTTCAATATTTAGTTTATCAATATATTTTTGTGTTTTTTTGTCCTGCTGGTATAGGCTCTGAGATTAGGCTAAATATGCTATGATGTTGCGCTCCTATATTGCACCGCAATACTGTAGCCTGCCCATATTGTCAAATATTTTACATAAGCTGCCGGTCTATTGACTGTGTTGGCAGAATGTTTGAATCTTTTGCAGTATTTTATGCTGTATCTGGAAAAGGACTGTGACAGTTTCTGGAAGAGCAAACAATGATATATTGTTGTGGATCTGTCAGCAGAACATTTGAATTCAACTACACGTGAATTCTGAAACGTTGTTTGGCTTTTTGAAATTACAATAGGCTACATACAGTAGTAGCATACATACTAAAAGTAAAAGATCAACTGATGTTCAAGTTAAATTCGACTGTAGGCTAAAAACCGTGCTGCCTATGGGATCGCGTACAGCAAAACTTTAAATACATAGCCTATCTATTTACTTTGCTACTATAGTTCCAATTAAATGAGAGATGCGCATGGTAATTTGTTGTATGGCTACTTCTGGAATATGAACCCATCACGGCTAGAAAAGATTAGGAATTTAATTCTACAATGATTATGAAAATAAATAGGAAATTATTCCAAAAATAAAACAAACAGATTTACACTCTTCTCTGAATCTTGTTTGTCACGCCCTGGCTCTGGGGACACTGTTATGTTGAGCCAGGGTGTGTAATTCTATGTTTGTATTTCTATGTTGGCCTGAGTGACTCCCAATCAGAGGCAACGAGTGTCAGCTGGTTGTCTCTGATTGGGAGCCATATTTAACTGTCTGTCTTTCACTTTGTGTTTGTGGTTTCTTGTTCTTGTTTGGTTTGTGTTAAACCGTAGACATCACGTTATCGTCCGTTGTTTTGATCGTGTGATCATTCTATTAATAAATATGTACGCATTCAACGCTGCGCCTTGGTCTCTCCCTGACGTTCGTGACAGAAGAAACCACCACAACTGGACCAAGCAGCGAGTCGAGGAGCCATCGCCAGGGAGATCCCTAGCAGATCTCCGTGGCAGCCTCGACTGGGTCAAATCGAGGGAAGAGCAGAGAGAGTGGACTTGGGAACAATGGAGGAAGAGCCTCGACTGGGTCAAGCCCATTGAGGAGCTGAATAGCGGGAGTTGGAGACAGAGGAGCGAGAGTTGGGCGAGAACGGTAGAGGCCTGGCCCACGGGGAGGAGAGACCCCCAGAAAATTTTTAGGGGGGGGCTCACGACGTCGGACCAGCAGGAGGCCGCGATAGAGCGGCCCAGCGGGTTGCCAGAGGAGGCCGCCAGGTTACGGGGGCCACTGGTCGAAGAGGGGATGGAGGATGTAGAGGCACGGCGAGAGGTACTGGCGTGTGTTGCCAGTCCGGTCCGGCCCGTTCCAGATCCCGGTGTAGGGCCAGTGGTGTGTGTCCCCAGTACGGTCCGGTCCATTCCTGCTCCCCGCACCAAGTCTGTGGTGCGTTTCGTCAGCCCTGTCCGGCCCGTTCCTGCTCTCCGCACCAAGTCTGTGGTGCGCATCGCCAGCCCAGTCCGGCCCATTCCTGCTCCCCGCACCAAGTCTGTGGTGCGTTTCGTCAGCCCTGTCCGGCCCGTTCCTGCTCTCCGCACCAAGTCTGTGGTGCGGCGTCGCCAGCCCAGTCCGGCCAATTCCTGCTCCCGCACCAAGTCTGTGGTGCGTTTCGTCAGCCCTGTCCGGCCCGTTCCTGCTCTCCGCACCAAGTCTGTGGTGCGCGTCGCCAGCCCAGTCCGGCCCATTCCTGCTCCCCGCACCAAGTCTGTGGTGCGTTTCGTCAGCCCTGTCCGGCCCGTTCCTGCTCTCCGCACCAAGTCTGTGGTGCGCGCCAGCCCAGTCCGGCCCATCCAAGCTCCCCGCACCAAGTCAGTGGTGCGCTTCGTCAGCCCGGTCCGGCCCGCTCCTGCTCCCCACACCAAGCCAGTGGTGTGCGTCGTCGGTCCGGCACGGCCCGTGCCTGTTCCACTGGTGCCTGGTCCGGCACCGGTCAGATGCGTTACGCCGGAGCTAGAGCAATCCGCTCCATCAGTGTGCAGTCCAGCTCCGGCCAGCGGGGCCAGACCGGACCAGGGGTACTTTGGGGGGTTGGAGAGGGAGTGGGGATCAGGCCCGAGCCGGATCCGCCGCCAAGGCGGAGTGCCCACCCGGTCCCTCCCCTGTGGTATTTAGTTGGCGCGGTCGGAGTCCGCGCCTTTAGGGGGGTACTGTCACGCCCCTGGCTCTGGGGACACTGTTATGTTGAGCCAGGGTGTGTAATTCTATGTTTGTATTTCTATGTTGGCCTGAGTGACTCCCAATCAGAGGCAACGAGTGTCAGCTGGTTGTCTCTGATTGGGAGCCATATTTAACTGTCTGTCTTTCACTTTGTGTTTGTGGTTTCTTGTTCTTGTTTGGTTTGTGTTAAACCGTAGACATCACGTTATCGTCCGTTGTTTTGATCGTGTGATCATTCTATTAATAAATATGTACGCATTCAACGCTGCGCCTTGGTCTCTCCCTGACGTTCGTGACATTGTTGTTATGTTTTTATGAATAAGCTTGTCATCATATCCACCATTTGCACAAAAACGTACTTGCAATAGAAAATGTGCATACGCACGGTCTAAAGTTTGTGTGGATGAAAGGAAATTCTCAAGGCAATTTCAGTTTTTATAAATGACACATTTTGCGGGAACACTGAGGCACGCATATTTTGGGGTATATTTTGTAAGTATGCAAGATTTAAAAATGAGGCAGGACGCAGACGCAGGAATTAACAAGGTAAAGGTTTACTTAATAATGAGAAAGAGAATAACAAAGAGAGAGTAAACGACACGACGCTAACAATTACACACAACAATGAACTAACAGTCCAGGGCCATATAGGGGGTGGTGATGAGATGATGAGGTGCAGGTGCGCTGGAGGTGATTAGGGTGCGTTGGGTTTCCCTTCCTGTGTTTGCCGAGGTGGTGCGCTCAGACCGGTGGCTCAGTAGACCGGCGAATCAGAGCGCCGGAGGGGAGCAACGGGAGGAGACGTGACAGTACCCCCACCCCCGGACGCGCGGTTCCGGCCGCAGGACATCACCAGCCAGGAGGACGAGGACGAGAAGCGGGCCGGTCAGGGCGGCGACGGTGGAAGTCCCGAATTAGGTTGGGGTCCAGAATGTCCCCAGCCGGAACCCAGCCCCTCTCCTCAGGGCCATACCCCTCCCAGTCCATCAGGTAAAGGAGCCGTCCCCCATGGAACCTTGAGTCCAGCAGATCCCTCACAGCATATGCCGGACTCCCGTCAATGTCCAGGGGCGGAGGGGGCATACCCCGGGGGACGGCATCCGCCAGAGGACCTGGAACCACCAGCCTGAGGAGAGACACATGAAAAATAGGTGAGACACGGTAGTGAATGGGGAAGGAGCAGACGGTACGACACCTCATTAATCCGCCGTAGGACGGGAGGTTTCGAGTGGACAGCCAGATGCAATCACCAGGCTGGAATACGGGAGCCTCACTGCGGTGGCGGTCAGCTTGGTCCTTCTGCCGACGAATGGCCCTCTGGAGACGGACATGGGTGGCGTCCCAGACCTGTCCGGCCCTGTGGAACCACTCGTCGACAGCGGGCGCATCGGTCTGGCTGGGTGTCCAAGGGGCCAGGGCCGGCTGGTACCCCAGGACGCATTGGAATGGAGTGAGCCCCGTGGAGGAGTGAACAAGGAAGTTCTGGGCATATTCTGCCCAGGGAAGAAAACTCGCCCACTCACCCTGCCGGTCCTGACAGTAGCAATGAAGAAACCTCCCCAGCTCCTGGTTCATGCGCTCCACCTGCCCATTAGTCCTATACCCGGAAGTGAGGCTGGCCGTGGCCCCAATCTTCTCCAGGAAAGCTTTCCACACTCGGGAGGTGAATTGGGGGCCACGGTCCGAGACGATGTCCTCCGGAAGTCCATAGTGTCGGAAGACCTGTTGGAACAGGACCTCAGCGACCTGGAGAGCAGAAGGAAGACCAGTTAGTGGCAAAAACGACATGATTTTGAGAACCGATCTACGACCACTATGACTGTGGTGAAGCTGTCAGAACGTGGGTGGTCGGTGACAAAGTCTATGGACAGATGTGACCAAGCTCGCTGAGGCACTGGTAGAGGAACTAGTTTGCCTGCCGGGGCGTTCCGAGGTGTTTTCGTTTGGGCACATACGGAACAGGAGTTGACATAGCGAGAGACATCAGAAGCCAAGGTGGCCCACCAGTATTTTTGTGCTAGAGAATGCAGGGTGCGCGTAATAACAGAGTGCCCTGCCGTAAGGGTGGTGTGCGCCCAGATCAGCAGGCGGTCACGGACACTGGTGGGTACATACACGCACCTCGGAGGGGCGTTGGCAGGCGCTGGGTCCTCCTGAGCCGCCAGGCGGATGTCTTCGTCCACATCCCAAACGACAGGTACAGCGATGAGACGAGGGCAGGATAGGACCCCCCAGATCCTTCCTCTCTCCGGTATGGTGCATCCTGGAGAGTGCGTCGGCTTTCACATTCTAGGATCCTGGGTGGTAGGACAGAATGAATTGAAAGCGAGTAAGAAATTGGGCCCACCTGGCTTGACGAGAGTTCATCCGTTTCGCTGCCCGTATGTGCTCCAAATTCCGGTGGTCAGTAAGAATCCGGAATGGATGGACTGCGCCCTCCAGCCAGTGTCCATTGTTCCTCTCTGCGGGGGTACGCTTTTTAGAGCAAAAGGCACAGGGATACATTTTCTCTGGCTTACCGTGCCGCTGGGAGAGGATCGCACCCACACCCTCCTCCGATGCGTCCACCTCCAGGATGAAAGGACGAGATAGATGTGGGTGTTTTAGGATGGCCGCTGTGGTGAACCTCTCCTTCAGCCTCTTGAAGGCAGCGTCAGCCTCAGGGTTGCAGGCCCACCCTTAAGGAGAGAGGTGAGCGGGGCGGCTATGGAGCTGAAGGACCTGATGAAACGCCAGTAAAAATTGGCGAAACCCAGGAAGCTCTGAAGGCCCTTGATGGTGGTGGGGACTGGCCATGACCTGATGGCATCCGTCGTCTCTCTTTCCATGAACACCCCGAGGACTGATCCTGTATCCCAGGAAGGAGATGGCCTGTTCGTGGAATTTGCATTTCTCCCCCTTTACCAACAGGCTGTGTTCCTGGAGGCGGAGTAGGACAGCTCGGACATCCCTGACGTGCTCCTTGAACGTAGCCGAGTAGATCAGGATATCGTCGATGTACACCACCACCTGTCTACTCAGCATGTCTCAGAACACGTCATTGACGAAGGACTGGAACACAGAAGGTGCGTTGGCGAGGCCGTAGGGTAATGACGCAGTATTCGTAGTGGCCTGAGGTAGTGCTGAATGCCGTCTTCCACGTGTCTCCTTCCCGGATTCGGATCCGGTTGTAGGCACTCCTCAGGTCCAACTTGGTAAAGTACCAGGCCCCTCGTAGCTGCTCGATGGCCAACGGAACCAGAGGGAGGGGGTACCGGTACTTGGGGGTGACTGCGTTCAGCCCCCTGTAGTCAATGCATGGTCTCAGTCCGCTGTCGTTTTTGGCCACAAAGAAGAAGCTGGCGGAGGCAGGAGAGGTAGAGCATCTGATGAACCCCTGGTTCTGGGTCTCCGCCACATACTTCTCCATGGCCTCAGTCTCCGCCATGGAAAGGGGGTAAATGCGACTCTTCGGGGATAATGTCCCTCCAGCAGGTCAATGGGACGTGACACCCTGGAAATGATGGAATCAAAGACACCTGCAAAGTTAATTTAGATCAAACAAAACATGAATAGAAATGATTGATTAGATGCAAAAAACTTCCCTGCAAATGTCAAGGACGGAAGGGGGCATGACTTTAAAAATGCCAGTGATAACTCATTTGTCTCTGCTAGTGTTAAAGAGGGGGAGAGATAGAGACATACAGACATACAGAGATATTATACAGACATACCACTACAGAGACAGACAGACAGACAGACAGACAGACAGACTGACGGATACAGAAACAGACAGACAGACAGACAGACAGACAGACAGACAGATACAGAGATGGAGGTAGACACTTAGACGGACAGATAGAGGTAGATAACAAGCTCGGCTGTGATTATTCTGGTTGGCTGCCTGCTGAGCGATTTCCGTCCAGCCGTTTCTGCACCATACCAATGCGTGCTAGGGTAAAGCTGGATTATTTTTCATGCTAATCTCCTCATGTTTATGCAAATGTTTGTACAGCCATTTGTTGAGAGCCTCCAGTGGGGTGACCTCTGAGAGAGAGAGAGAGACAGAGAGAGAGAGAGAGAGAGAGAGCGAGAGAGACAGACAGACAGAGAGCGAGAGAGAGAGAGAGAACAAACAAATGGAAAATAAATTACAATATAATTTTGTTAATTTTGTTTGAAATGCTAGTTTTGTTGTCTGTGTGTGCACGTGTTTGTGAATATACTAAACCAGAGTTTCCCAAACTCGGTCCTCGGGACCCCAAGGGATGCACGTTTTGGTTTTTGCCCTAACAATACACAGCTTATTCAAATGATCTTATCTGTCTCTGTCTGGTTTTGATAAACACCAACTCCATCATGTTTATCACACAAAGTAATTTCACTGACAAGGCCCTCAAAGGCACGGAATTTGTCTTCTTAAATGAATCACTTGAAAGGCACGAGAGTGGATTCATCTGGAAATGGAACTAGACTTTTTTTCCCCTTCCTTTATCACTCTAATCAGAGACATTTAAAGGGGAAGGCCTTCTTAATAAAATGTTTCGATTTATTTGTATACAAACAATTGACTACTCAAGCACAGAATAAGGATTCTATAGTCATTGTTATTCTTTATGTTTGTTTAACCCTTATATTACAAGTTAACACCCTACAGTCGATGTCCGCGCCCCTGCAAAATCTATTTAGCATTAAAAAAGAAATCCCCATAAAAATCTGTCAATTAAAGTAGAGATATCTAGTTGCATTGGAAGAGTCTCAATCCACCGCATCCGCCTATGTCGCACTTCCGCATCTATGGTGACAGGTGACAGAGCTAGAGCGGTGTTTGTCAGACCATGAGGTCCCCCGGTACCAGTTGAAAAACTTAATGGAAGTATATATGGAGACTGTTCAGTGCCAAAAATAAGGGGTTAAATACATACATAAAAGAAATATATATATATAATATTAATAATATTTCCTGATCTTTCTTATATCTCTCAGATATAGGACAGACACTTCAGAACAAACTTCCTTTTGATTTATTTTAGGGGACTATCTGTTATTCCATGTAGTCAATCTGTTATTCAATGTGTTTGTATGGGCTAATAGCAGTAAGGCCAAAAATATGCCAAATATTTTGTTTCTGTATTTTTTTGATACTTCAAGGGGTCGTAAAATTCAAAATCAAATAGCAAAATTATCCTTGGTATCACCTTTTTAAAACAATTCCTTATACACTACATGATCAAAAGTATGTGGACACCTCACCAACATCTCATTCCAAAATCATGGGCATTAATATGGAGTTGGTCCCCCTTTTGCGGCTATAACAGCCTCCACTCTTCTGGGAAGGCTTTCCACTAGATGTTGGAACAGTGCTGAGAGGACTTGGTTCCATTCAGCCACAAGAGCACTAGTGAGGTTGGGCACTGATATTGGGCGATTAGGCCTGGCTCTCAGTCGGTGTTCCAATTCATCCCAAAGGTGTTCGATGGGGTTGAGGTCAGGACTCTGTGCAGGCCAGTCAAGTTCTTCCACACCAATCATTACAAACCATTTCTGTATGGACCTCGCTTTGTGCACGGGGGCATTGTCATGCTGAAACAGGAAAGGGCCTTCCCCAAGCTGTTGCCACAAAGTTGGAAGCACAGAATCGTCTAGAATATCATTGTATGCTGTAGCGTTAAGATTTCCCTTCACTGGAACTAAGGGGCCTAGCCCGAACCATGAAAAACAGCCCCAGACCATTATTCCTCCTCCACCAAACTTTACAGTTGGCACTATGCATTCGGGCAGGTAGCGTTCTCCTGGCATCCACCAAACCCAGATTCGTCCGTCGGACTGCCAGATGGTGAAGCGTGATCCATCATGGCTGAGTTGTTGTTGCTCCTAGACGTTTCTACTTCCCAATAACAGCACTTACAGTTGACTGGGGCATCTCTAGCAGGGCAGAAATTTGACGGTGCCACGTTGAAAATAATCTAATGCCAATGTTTGTCAATGGAGATTGCATGGCTGTGTGCTTGATTTTATACACCTTTCAGCAACGGGTGTGGCTGAATAACCGAATCCACTAATTTGAAGGGGTGCCCACATATTTTTGTATATATAGTGTAGACTTTCATGGGTTAAATTGACTAAGAAAACATTCTCCATTACAGCATTGATCTGGGGAAGAGTAGCAGGGGAGATGAGAAGGGATGAATAAGCCAGTTGGAAACTAGGGATGATTAGGTGGCCATAATATAATGATTGCCAGATTGAATACTGGGGTTAACACCTCTACTCTGATAGTTTCATGTGATATGGGATATTCAGGGCCTTCATTTGAAGGATGGAGGAAAGCACCAAATAGATATTTCTTCATCAACTGGCATGAGATGGACAGCATTACTAATGAGAATATGATGAGATTAAAAACATGATTCCAATCTAATCTAATCTAATCTGAGGTCATCCATAGGGTGGGAGGGTCAATGTATGTGCATTTACATTCCTCTACCACACTACAAAGTCAACTCTAATGCAGAAGAGATGCTTCTGTCTCAGTACCATCCACAGTGTACACTGGAAAGCTGTCCTGTTGTATATTAAACATGGTTCCTCTCTGCCCCTGTGTGCTGTAGAATGTCCTCTGACCATGGCGTCTCAGCTGGAGGGCTGTGCAGAGCTCATCAAGGTGCTGAAGAGTGGAGGAGCTCACCTGGACTTCAGGACCCAAGACGGCATCACTGCCCTGCACAAGGCTGTTCGCACCAAGAACCATACAGCGCTCATAGTGAGTACACACGCGTGCACACACACACACACACACGCGTGCACACACACACACACACACACACACACACACACACACACATGCATGCATAGGCATGTTCTCAGTGAATGGATGTGTGTCATTACTGATGGCTCTGATATGACTCATATAATTGTTCTCATCTTGAGAGCTATAGCTGTAGTGGAGAGAAGCCCATCATCTTAATGGACCATGACCCTCTTCTTGATCTACATGAGTGCGGCAGCCAATTAGAGAAAATGTAGACCAGACAAAGGAAATATAGTGTTTTCATACATGGGTTTTAATAGGTTCTGTAGGGCTTGTCTCTGTGAGTGTGTGCATTTGATGTGTGTGTATTCTCTAACTCTTTCTCTCACTTTCTCCTCTTTTCTCTCACTTTCTCTCTCTCCTCTTTTTTCTCTCTTTCTCTGTCAGACGTTGCTGGACCTGGGTGCGTCTCCTGACTATAAAGACAGTCGAGGGTTAAGTCCGCTCTATCACAGCTCTATGGTAGGAGGAGACCCCTACTGCTGTGAACTACTGCTCCACGACCACGCTCAGGTGGGCTGTGTGGACGAGAACGGCTGGCAGGAGATACACCAGGTAAACACACACACATACATACAGAGAGCGACTGCTCTTCCCAGACACGGACACTACTGTAGATTGAGACTGTGAAATTGTGATGAAACCTTCCCGTTGGTTTTATGAGGAAGAAAATGTAAGGGAAGAGCAAATAGGGAGACATACAATATTAATTTCCTAATTTGATGGGGCACAAAAGCACTGTAGACTTCATAAGGTTTTCTATGGAGGGAACGGAAGCAGCACTACAAGGCTTGATAAAACCCGGCAGACCCTGTCATTATATAAACCTTAAAGGACTGTAGCACTAGAACTGTCAACAGTACTGTGTCCACAGTGTTCCAATGTTCCCACTGCTCTCTCTTCTCTTCTCCTCTCCTCTTCACACCAGCATGTCTGGGGACCTCCATGGTTACCCCTCCCGCCTGCCTTGTTCTCCCCCACCACTAGCCTCTGTTTCTGGGGTATCATGGTGCCGTCTAAACCTCTGAACCTACCACATCTGTCCAAACACAGTCACCACACAATTCAATGCAGGGTTAGTCTGGAGGCTTGGAGACCTACAGTATAATCAGGCTAAACTGACAGGCTGTTGGTGAGAGAATGAAAGAGAGAGATGAGAATGGAGTGTGAGAGAAAGGAACTCTTACCCAGTTTGACTTGGGGGGAGAGGAAGCTGACACTAAATCTGGGCCTACAGGCCAGCTTTCCAGAGCCCTCAATTACTATACTCTAATAAGTTACCTTCCCTCTGTTAGTATTTATTGTGTGTGTGTGTGTGTGTGTGAATATTAGGAAAAACTATTGAAGAGTGATTATTAACAATTCCAACATAATGTGTGCTGCTGTAACACACAGATAAGACAAAACAAAAGAGAGAGGGAACAATTATTATAGTGCATGTGTGGGCGAGAGAAACAGAGAAGAGAACAGAAAAGAGTAATGGGTTGTATCCAATATCACACAATTTATGATACCTCAATCACCCAAACTAGCATCCATGTGGCTCTAAGGTGGCCATCTTGTTTGTCTCCCCATAAAGGCGTGTCGTCATGGTCACGTTCAGCACTTGGAGCACCTGCTGTTTTACGGAGCTGACATGGCCGCCCAGAACGCCTCTGGAAACACCGCCCTGCACGTCTGTGCCCTCTACAACCAGGTAACACACTGTATGGTGTGTGTTGTGTGTGCAAGTGTGTGCGTCAGATAAGTAGTGGTGAGTAAGCGGTGGTTTAGAGGGGTTCGACAAATGTCTGTGTGTGTTACAGCTGCCTTTTAAATGTTGCTATCACTTACCTGGTCAATATGTCAATTCAGGAAGTGTATTGGTTCTAGTAGGCTGCTGAGTGGACGGACTGTCAGATTCAATGGAGACAATGTAAGAGTCATATTGATAGTAGCGAGCGATTTAGAGATGAGATAGGATCCAGTGAGAGAATGAGACATTGAGTGCTGAGATTGGGGACTGAGCCTAATTGAAGTGACTACTTGAAAAGCCATGGCTCAGGTGCTAAGAACAGAGTACTACAGTTGTTGGGTTGCTTCCTACATGGGCCACATCTACTGAGTATGGCTTTGTATAAAATATTTCTGTCTGTGAAATGTACACCACACTGACACACACGCATACATACACACACACCAACTTGGAGTCCCTACTTCCGGTTTTCAGGGGAAACGGAAGTTAGGTTGAAAATACTGTAGAAACATCTACTTTCTGCCAATGCTCCTAAACGTGACACACACGCACGGACGCACACACTGTGATGTGCCAGTGTGTAGTGCAAGGCCAAGGCCGCTGCTCTGTGCCAGAATCCTGCTGTACTCTTAACCACTAAGTGAACAGCATGGTGTGTGAGTGTGTGTGTTAGAGTGACTCCGCTGACTACACTCATGCGCAATGACCTGTTTCCAAGGCTCTAGAACACTACAGTCTCTAGAGAGTGTGTACATGCATGTGAGTGCACAAAAAGTGTGTCTGAGAGGGGGTCGAGGAGAAGAACATCAATACTTAATCTTGGCTGTTTGCTACACATGCACGTGACTAAGGATAGTATGTTCTACTACTGGCTGGAAAGAGAGGGAGGGGTGGAGGAGAGTGGAAGGGAAAGAATGGAAACTGTTGACGTGCATTTAAGACATAATAGTGAATTAGGGCTCACACAACCTTGAATAAAATGCCATAAAGTGTCATATTTTAGGTGATCCAAATGTCCTCAAAATTGGTAGCCTACCATGTTACCTTGAACAAAACTGATTTTAACCTCTGAGTCGTGCTAATGAATATTCATGGTACAATGGACAAGTTAGGGGAAAAAGGTTTTACTCCTCCCCTTCATAGACCCTGTCTCTGCAGGGTCCTATCGTCAAAGACAGGTTTCATCCCTCCAGTGTTTAGAGATCCAGGAGGCCACCGCTGAGCAGATCAATCCCAGGGACAGAGCTTCTAAGTGGGGGGGGGTGGAATCACACACCTGTCAGACAAGACATGGAGAGGGAACAGAATGGCATCGGGAAGATTCTAAATGTGATTGTATCTTACATTATTTTGACAATGGAAACCTCTAGAAATCTGTTGAATTCTGAATGTCAAACTGAGCCTCCTGAATGATTATTTTTTTCCAACTGCTTACACACGTTTTCAAAACTCTACACACAATTCCCAAAACTGCACACACAAAATGCCTCACATCTCCTTCAAAATGTAACACTGCATTCAAAATGCCATAAACATGTCAGAATGAAGCATTTGCATCAAATGGCAAAAACATATTTCATAATAGTAAATGTTTGGATATACCATGTAAACACTGTTGTTCTCAATCTAAATCTCAGTCACCAGTGCTAAGCTACGCTTCATCTCTTCTCCGGGCTGGGTCTGGACACAATACTTCGTCCACATCACAAGATACGTTTTCTCTTGCTAAACATCGAGGGAAGTATCTCCTAGCATGGCGTATCCAACCTTGGACAGAGGCAACCTCTATGTCCCCACATGCGTCCTCCATTGCCTGGAGAAGCGGCATGCGGGCATAGGGTTGGCGATCATACACTTTCCAGCGCCAGGCTGAGAATAATTCCTCTATGGGATTTAGAAAAGGTGAATATGGGGGTAGGTACAAAACTACAAATTGTGGATGGGTGGCAAACCAGTTTTGGACCAGAACAGCCCGGTGAAAACTAACATTGTCCCATATAACCACAAATCTAGCAGGCTCCTGATCTGGAACAGGGACAAGCATTGTGTAAATTGCATCCAGAAAAGTGAGCATATGGCCGGTGTTGTACAGACCCAATGTGGCATTGTGATGGAGGACCCCGTTTTGAGTGATGGCAGCACACAGTTATATTACCCCCACGCTGTCCAGGGACATTGGTAATTGCCCTCTGTCCTATTACATTTCTTCCGCAGCGCCTGGTTTTAGTGAGGTTGAAGCCAACCTCATCCACGTAAATAAATTAATGGAGAATTACATGGGCATCCATCTCCAATACTCTCTGTAACAGACAAAAGGATATATAGATGAGTAAATATGGTATGTCTGAAGTACTGTTGCATACATACCTCTACAAAGTCATGTCGCAGAATCTTGACTGTCAGAGTTTCTCTCAAATGGCACCTTGTAAAGTTGTTTCATCGTCACTTGGTGCCGTTGGAGGATGCGTTGTATGGTCGACAGGCTTACAGCATTGATATTGTTAAATATGGTGTCATTATTCAAAATATGCTCTCTTATCTTTCGAATCCTAATTGCATTGTTGGCTAAAACCATATTTATAATTGCAGTCTCTTGTACATCTGTAAACAAGCATCCTCGTCCTCCATGATGTCTTTGCCTTTCCACTCTGTACAGAATTCAAACACAGTATGTGTTCAGCATAGGAACTGTAAACAATGTACAACAAAATGTAGTACAGCATGATAACCAACCTCATTCATTCAATGCAGTGCAGTAAATGAATGGCTTAGAGCAAGCATGTTTATGCAATCATACGTATTTTACAGTACATTACTGTAATGCTAAAATAGTCATTAGATAGTTGCATACCTGTTCTCATTTCTGAAGGTTTGAATTATGGACGCCACTGTAAATCGACTCAAGTTGGGCTGGACTCTCAGTCAAGCCTCTCTCATGGTCAAACAGTGGTTGATCACATGATCAACAAGTGTTGCCCTAATCTCATCAGAGATGGCTCTCCTTCCTTCTCTTCTTTGCCCTCGTCCTCTTCTTCCTCTTCCTCCTACTCCTCTTCCAACTCTTCGTCTTTGAATTTGTCCTCGTTGTTGTCCCCTGCCTCTCCCTCCTACTCCTCTTGCTCTCTGTCCATTGTTGGCATCCATTGTTCAAAACAGGTAATCTGACCTTTGACCTATTTACAGGCATATACTACAGTAAAGCAGTGATTGGTTAGTGATCAGTTAAGCAATTAGTGTTTGCACATGTGAGGAGTGTGTGTGTGACCTGGTGAATAAATGTAGCATTTTGATTGGTTGTGTTTGGAAAAGGAAAGTTAGTCACTTCCTGTTAGATTTTTGTGTTTTAGGTAGAGAATTGTGTGTTTTTTTTTGTTGAAAAAAGTGTTTTATGCAATTGACAACTGAGTCAAAGGCTGAGAAATAGCTTATAGTTTTGGAGATTTGGTGTGTAGTTTTGCACTTTGAGAGAGGTTTCAAAAATCTTGTGACATAAAAAGATTTTGTGTGTAAGCAAAACTTTAGTAAAATGCACAGCTTTACTATACATCGTTTTTTGCCACTGTACTGTAGGGGTACTCTACTCCTGGAGTTGACCTGCTGATGTTGAATGTACATCGTGGTAAAAAAAAACGTGGTGACAAAGTCTTCTGGATGCTTAATGGTTTCCTATAATATATGACTAGTGCTGTGAGCAGGGAGAGGGATGTCCCTCTCTATAATTGGTCTCCTGGAGTGTGTGTGTGTGTGTTTCGGTGCGTGTGTGTGTTTGCGTGTGTGTGTGTTTGAGAGAGCACAGAGGCAGCAGTTGATGCATGGGTTTTCTACCGCATTTCATCTCCCCATTCCAAATTAAAAGAACATGCACACACAATTACGCAGACAATGACACACGCAGATTCCATATGTGTTATTTCATAGTTTTGATGTCTTCACTATTATTCTACAATGTAGAAAATAGCAAAAAATTAAGAAAAACCCTTGAATGAGTAGGTGTTCTAAAACTTTTGACCGGTAGTGTACATATTGCCTCAATTGCCTCGACTGGCCAGTGCCTCCGCACATTGACTCTGTACCGATACCCCCTGTATATAGCCTCGCTATTGTTATTTTTTTGGGATATTCTTTCTTAAAACTGCATTGTTGGTTAAGGGCTTGTAGGTAAGCATTTCACTGTAAGGTCCACACCTGTTGTATTCGGCGCGTGTGACATTCTTTATTTTATTTTATTTTATTCAACTCTAGGTTTTTAGCGTGCTAGCATTAACATGATGTGATTATAGGGCTATTACAGGAGAGGAACTGCATTATTGAACAGACTTGTTAGGTAGAGGATGCTGTGCTGATTCCTTATGTCTACCTCTGCTTACCTGAAAAACACACACACACACACACGGAAGCAGACACACAAACATGGAGGCAGGCACATGCACAACTCAGGGCAGGGTTGCACTGCTTTCATGTTTGTCACCAAAAGTGGGCTCTACAGCACTGACTATAGGTTCCTGTGAGATCGATGTAATTTTAACAGAGATGTGCGTTCCTATGTGTGTGTGTGTGTTTGTGCATGCGTGATAAGGACTCAATAGGGTCCCGGGAGAGAGCAGCCACATGTTTGGTTAAGAAGATCAATCATAGAGCTGTTAATTCTACTCTGTGTTTTAAATTACATATCGATCTATACCCTGCAAACACATAGCCCTTCCCTTAACCCATGGATCCCTCCTGAGAGACAGGGAGGACTATACATTTACACACAGCCCCAATGATATAGCCTAATGACACACACATTCACAGCAACACACACGCTATGTTAGGCTATGAATGGAGGGTGAGATTGGGGAAGGGTGATGAGAAAGCAGAGGAAGGGAAAGGGAGTGGAAGTCTCTCTCTCTGGTCAGAGTAAATAGCAGACTTAGCTCTGTTGGGACCAATTAGAGAATAGAGCTGGCACTCAATGGAGCCTCATATATCTTCTGTGTGTGTGTTTATGGGTCTGTGTGCATGTTTGTGCGTGTGTGCTTGTTCGTGTATGTGCTGATGAATTGTCAATCTATATGCAACCAAAATCCCGACATTTTACAACTGATCGTAAAAAATAAAATAAAATAAAATCTTTCTCTTCCTCTTTCAGGATAGCTGTACCAGAGTTCTACTGTTTCGGGGAGCGAATAAAGAGATCAAGAACTACAACAGCCAGACAGCCTTTCAGGTGAGACTCTCCATCCTTCAGCTGGCCCCTATCAGACATTACATTCTAGTTATACAGTAACCACATGCCATAAGGAAAACTTAATATGACTTAATATGGGAAAAGGTTTCAGCAACTCTTGGAGGTCAAGGGAGGTGGACATCAAAGATCATGTATAATATTTGTTCTGTGATAACTACATGGCATGAAGGCAACTCCACTTGAAACACTGTTTCCCTACTCTGGTTTGACTCTGTGGCAAGCTGTGTGATTAAGCCTGTGTCAAATTGACATTGACACAGATTTCCTCAACACATCAAAGTTAATTTGTTTGTACACAGGGCTAGCTGGCTCCACACAGCGCCAGCGCATGCACACACACTTGCCCACATGCACATGCACACGCTCACACAGTGCCAGAAATCAGAAACACACATTGCTATCAGACATCTGTTACAAGCAGCCTTTTAATGAAGGAATACTAATGTGTGAAATATGAATCAGAGAGAGAGAGAGAGCAAACAAAAGGAAAATGTTAGTTTTGTTGTGTATGTGTGTGAGAGAGAGAGAGACTGGAGAGGGAACCACAGAGTAATGCAGATGAAGATGGGAGAGATAAAAGCTGATGTTGAGGGAGGGAGAAAGTGGGGTTTGGATGGAATGTGTTCCCCTGTTGCCTGTTAGCTGTTAGAATAGATGTAGTATACGTCTGATAATTGGTTCCCAAAATGTATTTTCTTGAAACAACAGAGGCTAATGTTTATTCCAGACAGACGCAGAGACTGAGACAGCAGGTTTCAGCAGAGTTCTGTTCTCCCCCATGAGAATGGCAGTTTCCTATGGGAGCCTTGTTTTACAGAACACTTGTGTTGAGAAGCAGGATACTAACCTCTCTTTGGGAAAGGAACAAACACACAACATATGTGACTTATTCCTCTCCTTCCCTCCCGCCACTCTTTTCTCCTTCCCTCTCTTCCCCCTCCCTCCCCTCTACTCCCTCTCTCCTCCTCCAGGTTGCCATTATAGCAGGAAACTTTGACCTGGCTGAAATCATCAAGATCCACAAAGTGTCAGACGTTGGTGAGTAGACGACATGCCATGTGGTATGTGGCTAACAGCATGTGGTCACTGGACTTTAATTGAGTCAATCACACCTCCATAGTGGTGCGAGAGGGTAAGAGAGTCCTCAGCCAAGTGACTGAAGCACTCGTACTGTAGCCACTGTAATCACCCACTCAGTAATTATCCCTGATCATGTGCACTTTCGTTGTGTGATTCAGTTTACTGGGAGTCAATTTGCTACGTGTGAAAATTCTGCCATCTAGTGTTTGAAGGAAAGAATATCCCAGATTCCAAATCCAATGCAGTAAGATGTACACATAAAGCTATGTAGCGAGGTACTACCTTAGGGAATGTAGAAAGGGAAAGGGGGATACCTAGTCAGTTGTACAACTGAATGCATTCAACTGAAATGTGTTACGCATTTATCCCAACCCCTGTACACATTGTTATGTTGATTTGACTAACAACATGTTGTGTCACCCTCTAACAGTGCCTTTCAGGGAGACCCCCTCCTACACTAACCGTAGACGTGTGTTGGTGGGAGGACTGCCCTCGCCCCGCTCCCTGATGCGCTCCGCTAGTGACAACAACCTCAACGGGGACAGCGGTCACGGTCTGGTGCAGGGCCACGGTCGACAGGGTCAGTCTCCTGTCCCCTCTCTGAGGAGCCTGCCTGCACTGGGACAACACCAACAACATGCCAGCCTGGGGGAGGTGAGTGAGTGAGTGAGTGAGTGAGTGAGTGAGTGAGTGAGTGAGAGAGAGAGAGAGAGAGAGAGAGTGAGAGTGAGCGAGAGAGAGAGAGAGAGAGAGAGAGAGAGAGAGAGAGAGAGAGAGAGAGAGAGAGAGAGAGAGAGAGAGAGAGAGAGAGAGAGAGAGAGAGAGAGAGAGAGAGAGAGAGAGAGAGAGAGAGAGAGAGAGAGAGAGAGAGAGAGAGAGAGAGAGAGAGAGAGAGAGAGAGAGAGAGAGAGAGAGAGAGAGAGAGAGAGAGAGAGAGAGAGAGAGAGAGAGAGAGAGAGAGAGAGAGAGAGAGAGAGAGACACACTGAGAGACTGTGTGTTGTATTCCAGACTCATCATGGAGAGGTGCCAGACAGCAGTCTCCAGAGCACAGGCAGCTCTCGCTCCTCCCGCTCTCCCTCGCTACACAGTCATCTGCACGAGGGCGAGCAGAACGTCAGGAGGGCACACGGACACCCTCTGGGACACGTCCCTCGAGGACGCCTCAGGTGAGACGGACAATCAATCATATATTGAATATAATACTCCCTTGGAGGACAATGAACTGTGCTGTTGTCTGATCTAATAGGCCAGCTCCTCCTCTCTCCTCCTTGTCATTGTCTATCCAGTGTCTTACTCATGGTTCACACTGTGAGACTGTGATATGTGTGTGTCAGGGGGTTTCTGGTCAGTGGGTTGGCCCCTATTGATTGTGATAGATGTCTGGAAGGGTTGTCTGCATAAGGAGCTGGACTGGAGACATACATGAGCGACACTCAGATATCCAGTCCATGCTTGTGGAGTGCATTGGGGGGACCTTTGGTCATGTGGACTTGTGGGATAAATTGAGCAGATTGCTGATGCTGAGGTTTCTAAGCCGTTTATTGTGATCATGTGTCTGGATGTGACAAATTGACAATTTTTGTTAACGTTTAAACTACAATTTTTTTTACGGTTATCCGTTAAAACGATGAGAAACCTTCATCAAATTCCACGTCAAATCATATTGCGTGGTATGAACGCTAGGGGGAAATAAAGTTATACCGCAGTAATACAGCAGGTGGCATCTGGAATCTACTCCAGGCAGATTACATTTTATCCCGAAGACCACCGTTAATTCACGTTGACTCGTGTTCCTTCCTTTTGTTATGTGCATTAGCGACTCACAACAAAAAAGAAACCTAGCCAAGTGATCACAGTTCTTCTCCCTGCATTCTCTTTTCTCTCTGTTATGTGTCTGACACTCTACACACACGCGTGCGGTGCAGAAATGACTGCCTATAAAAACGTATCTAACTGATGGGATACACAAACAAAACTGTAGACCGGGTAGCTATTTGGTTAAATATTTAGCAGTCTTATGGCTTGGGGGTAGAAGCTGTTCAGGTTCCTGTTGGTTCCAGACTTTGGTACCACTTTCCATGTGTTAGCTGAGAGAACAGTCTATGACTTGGGTGGCTGGAGTATTTTTAAAAAATTTTAGGGCCTTCCTCTGACACCGCCTTGTATAGAGGTCCTGGATGGCAGGGAGCTGGGCCGTACGTATTGCCATACCAAGCGGTGATGCAGCCAGTCAAGTCAGTGTTACAGCTATAAAACCTTTTGAGTTTTCTGAGGGCCCATGCTAAATCTTTTCAGTATCCTAAAGGGGGAACAGACATTGTCGTGCCTTCTTCGCGACTGTGTTGGTGTGTGTGGACCATGTTAATTCCTTAGTGATGTGGACACCGAGGAACTTGAAGCTCTCGACCCACTCCACTACAGCCCCTTCGATGTGGATGGGGGTGAGCTCGGCCCTCCATTTCCTGTAGTCCACGATCAGCTCCTTTGTCTTGCTGATGTTGAAGGAAAGGTTGTTATCCTGGCACCACACTGCCAGGTCACTGACCTCCTCCCTATAGACCAGGGGTGTCAAACTCATTTTAGCTCAGGGGCCACATGGAGGAAAATCTATTCCCAAGTGGGCCGGACCGGAAAAATCATGGTATATATAACTTAAAAACAACAACTTCAGATTGTTTTCTTTGTTTTAATACGATCAACATACAACATAAAGCTGGAGCCTGAGGACAGTGTGTCCAAAATAGTACAAGCACAACATCACTATTAATCATAAAACACGTCAAGTTTATTTGAAAATTCTAAAGAAAAAGAACACACAAACACACAATGCCTCAGTGATTAACAGAACTGTTTCACAGATCACAGAACTATATCAGGGTGTCATTTCTCAGGCAGAAATGTAGATAAAAATAATGAAATCATGTTCCCCAAACAAGTGCAAGAACCACAGAGTCAAGAATAGGTTAAATATACAAATAAAATAAAATCAATTAAAAACAATAGCACATCAACATAAAAACATATAAACATAAATCTGAAAGCGTTGCTCAAACTCCCGTAACAGTCCCGTTATTTTATCTTTGAACCGCTTCATGTCTGCCACATGTTGGGTCGCGCACACATTTTTCAGACAGGGGAAGTGAGCTGCATCACCACCGGCAAGTTGCGTCTCCCACAATGACAGCTTCAACTTGAAAGAACGTATGCTGTCATAATACTGCGTGACAACTTTGTTGCGCCCTTGCAGCTGTTTGTTCAAGTTATTCAGGTGCTCTGTAACATCCACCATAAATGCAAGGTCCTGCATCCATTCTGCGGAATGAAATTCTAACACTGGTTTGCCCTTTTCTTCCATGAACTGTTCAATTTCTTCTCATAAATCAAAGAAACGCCTCAGCACAGCACCTCGGCTTAACCATCTTACCTCAGTGTGGTATGGCAGGCCATAGATGTGGTCTTTCTCTCTGAGAAGGCTGTCAAACTGACGGTGATTCAGGCTTCTGGATCGGATGAAATTAACAGTTTGGATGACCACCTTCATGACGTTATCCATCTTTAATGACTTGCAACACAAAGCCTCCTGGTGCAAAATACAGTGAAAAGTCAAAAAATCACGTCCTCCATTTGCAGATTGCACTTTCTCTCTGAACTTTGTCACAACGCCTGCTTTTTTCCCGATCATTGAGGGCGCACCATCTGTAGCCAGGCTGACAGCGCGGGACCAGTCCACTCCGACCCTGTCCAGCGCGCCGACGAGTGCGGTAAAAATATCAGCTGCTGTCGTTGTATCTGTCATCGGCACCAACTCCACGAACTCCTCGGTGACGGTCAATGTGTCATCAACTCCGCGGAAGAAAATGGCCAGTTGTGCAACATCTGTAATGTCCGTGCTTTCATCAATTGCAACCGAAAACGCAATAAATGACTTTACTTTTTGCTTCAACTGGCTGTCCAAATCCACTGAAAGATCGGAAATCCTGTCTGCAACTGTGTTTCTTGTCAGGCTGATATTTGCAAAAGCCTGCCGCTTTTCAGGGCACACAATCGCCGCTGCCTTCATCATGCATGTTTTTACAAATTCACCCTCACTAAATGGTTTTGAAGCCACTGCGATTTCATTAGCAATGAGGTAGCTAGCTTTCACTGCAGCGTCACTGATGTATCGGCTGTGAGTAAACACAGACTGCTGTTTCTTCAGACCCGCCAACAGTTCATTCACCTTCTCTCATCTCCGCTGTCCTTGAAAGTTGTCATATTTGTCGGCATGAAGACTCACATAGTGAGAGAAGTTATATTCTTTCAGCACTGCAACATGCTCTGAACACACCAAACATACAGCTAGGATGACCATTTTTCTTGGAACACTCTGCACTCTGCGTCCACTTTTCTCTTTTTTGACAGAGACATATTGGGGCAATGAGGGTGCCAAAGCACATAATGTTAAAAGTAGAAGCCGTAATAAATATCGCGGGCAAAACAAAGTAGCTCATTGGCAGCACGTGCTTGACCTACTTGCTCTGCCCCGGTATAAACAGTTTGCTTGCTTAACACAATTGCTATTGCGGCATCCAGTGGACGCAATTGGAGCAGCAGTTTATTTTATAGAAAAATTGCAGCGCATTTTTATACTTTACAAAAAAAATTAAACCCGTTTGCGGGCCTGATCCGGCCCGCGGGCCGGACGTTTGACACCCCTGCTGTAGACAATCCATTTACATTCTTTGCCAAATCACGACAGCTTTATCACGAATTCAAAATGGTCAGGTTGATTAAAGTAGGGAAATATGTGTTCCAACCATGAGCTGCAGTTTGGAATAATAAATGCCTCTCCTCTATTTGTGTCGTTTTGGCGAATTATTTTGGCGAATTGCCCCCCCTACTACTTTGTTTCATATTTAACAAAAGCCTGTCCACAAACTTTAAGCTCACAAATCAAACATAGGAAAAAGTAAAACGCGCCAAATTCATGTAGCCTATCTGTTGGTTGAAAAGGGACAAATGTTTGCTTTCTAATGCTGTTAACTAACTCCCATTATAGAGGGAACAACACTATTGAAACGGGGGTAAACGTTGAACAGTAGTATTGATGAGAAAGACACCTGTTTTAGTATAAATCCCAGCTCAAATGGTGCTTGTAGTCCTTAATTTAGCAAATTACATCGCAACTCAAGTAGGCTATTGACAATGGCTGCATATCAACTGCAATAACTTTTGTGATCAGCGTTTTTTTCTTTTTTTTTTTACTGTTAAAACAACAATGATGTGTGGAGCGCTTTATATCCGTGGCAAATAATTTGTAAGATGCCTATCCCATCTTACTAACATTACAGCATGGTTGAACCTGTTACTGGTAGCTTTGTAATATATATATATATATATATATATACACACACACAAAAGCATGTGGACACCCCTTCAAATTAGTGGTTTCGGCTATTTCAGCCACACCCGTTGCTGACAGGTGTATAAAATCGAGCACACCACCATGCAATCTCCATAGACAAACATTGGCAGTAGAATGGCCTTACTGAAGACCTCAGTGACTTTCAACGTGGCAACATCATATAGAATGCCACCTTTCCAACAAGTCAGTTCATCAAATTCCTGTCCTGCTACAGCTGCCTCGGTCAACTGTAAGTGCTGTTATTGTGAAATGGAAACTTCTAGGAGCCACAACGACTCAGCCGCAAAGTGGTAGGCCACACAAGCTCACAAAACGGGACCGGCGAGTGCTGAAGCGCGTAGCTTGTAAGAATCGTCTGTCCTCGGTTGCAACACTCACTACCGAGTTCCAAACTGCCTCTGGAAGCAACATCAGCACAAAAACTGTTCGTCGGGAGCTTAATGAAATGGGTTTTCATGTCCCAGCAGCCGCACACAAGTATAAGATCACCATGCGCAATGCCAAGCGTCGGCTGGAATGGTGTAAAGCTCGCCGCCAGTGGAAACGTGTTCTCTGGAGTGATGAATCACGCTTCACCATCTGGCAGTCCGACGGACGAATATGGGTTTGGCGGATGCCAGTAGAACGTTACCTGCACCAATGCATAGTGCCAACTGTAAAGTTTGGTGGAGGAGGAATAATGGTCTGGGGCTGTTTTTCATGGTTCGGGCTAGGCCCCTTAGTTTCAGTGAAGGGAAATCTTAACGCTACACCATACAATGACATTCTAGACGATTCTGTGCTTCCAACTTTGTGGCAACAGATTGGGGAAGGCCCTTTCCTGTTTCAGCATGACAATTTGCCCGTACACAAAGCGAGGTCCATACAGAAATGGTTTGTCGAGATCGGTGTGGAAGAACTTGACTGGCCTGCACAGCGCCCTGACCTCAACCCCATCGAACACCTTTGGGATTAATTGGAACGCCGACTGGGAGCCAGACCTAATCGCCCAACATCAGTGCCCTACCTTCCCAGAAGAGTATAGGTTGTTATAGCAGCAAAGGGGGGACCAACTCCATATTAATGCCCATGATTTTGGAATGAGATGTTCGACGAGCTGGTGTCCACATACTTTTTGGTCATGTAGTGTATAGCTCCAGTGCATTCGGAAAGTATTCAGACCCCTTGACTTTTTCCACATTTTGTTACGTTACAGCCTTATTCTAAAATTGATTAAATATTTTTGTTGCCCTTATCAATCTACACACAATACCCCATAATGACAAAGCAAAAACAGGTTTTTTAGAAATGTTTGCAAATATATATATTTTTTTATACTGAAATATTACATTAACATAAGTATTCAGACCCTTTACTCAGTACTTTCTTGAAGCACCTTTGGCAGCGATTACAGCCTCGAGTCATCTTGGCTATGACGCTACAAGCTTGGCACTCCTGTATTTGGGGAGTTTCTACCATTCTTCTCTGCAGATCCTCTCAAACTCTCTTAGGTTGGATGAGGAGCGTCGCTGTACAGCTATTTTCAGGTCTTTCCAGAGATGTTTGATCGGGTTCAAGTCCGGGCTCTGGCTAGACTACTCAAGGACATTCAGAGACTTGTCCCGAAGTCACTCTTGCCTTGTTTTGGCTGTGTGCTTAGGGTCGTTGTCCTGTTGGAAGGTAAGCCTTCGCCCCAGTCTGAGGCCATGAGCGCTCTGGAACGGGTTTTCATCAAGGATCTCTCTGTACGACAGACATGATGCTTGGTATTCAGGCCAAAGAGTTCAATCTTGGTTTCATCAGACCAGAGAATCTTGTTTCTCATGGTCTGAGAGTCTTTAGGTGTCTTTTGGCAAACTCCAAGCAGGCTGTCATGTGCTTTTTACTGAGGAGTGGCTTCCGTCTGGCCACTCTACCATAAAGGCCTGATTGGTGGAGTGCTGCAGAGATGGTTGTCCTTCTGGAAGGTTCTCCCATCTCCACAGAGGTACTCTGGAGCTATGTCAGAATGACCATCGGGTTCTTGGTCACCTCCCTCTCCCCCGATTGCTCAGTTTTTCCGGTGGCCAGCTCTAGGAAGAGTTTTGGTTGTTCCAAACTTCTTCCATTTAAGAATGTTGGAGGCCACTGTGTTTTTGGGGACCTTCCCCAGATTTGTGCCTCGACACCATCCTGTCTCGGAGCTCTACGGACAATTCCTTCGACCTCATGACTTGTTTTTTGCTCTGACATGCACTGTCAACTGTAGGACCTTATATAGACAGGTGTTTGCCTTTCCAAATCATATCCAATCAATTGAATTTACCACAGGTGGACTCCAATCAAGTTGTAGAAACATTTCAAGGATGATCAATGGAAACAGGATGCACCTGAGCTCAATTGCGAGTCTCACAGCAAAGGGTCTGAATACTTATGTAAATAAGGTATTTCTGTTTTTGCAACAAACAAGAAATATATCTGTTTTCACTTTGTCATTATGGAGTATTGTGTGTAGATTGATGAGGAATATCATTTTAGAATAAGGCTGTAATGTAACAAAATGTGGAAAAGGTCAAGGGGTCTGAATACTTTCCGAAGGCACTGCACTTACCGGTATTCTCCAGACTCAGCAGCAGTTTCATGTCTGACAGGGGAATTTCATTACAGACAAGACTCGAGTCCTCTCTCCCTCTGTAATACTCTACTGTCACTTCACTCCATCCATCACACAGGCTGCTTCTCAGACCTCTCTCTCTCTCTCTCTCTCTCTCTCTCGCTCTCTCTCTCTCTCTCTCTCTCTCTCTCTCTCTCTCTCTCTCTCTCTCTCTCTCTCTCTCTCTCTCTCTCTCTTTCTTTTTTCCTCCCTCCCTTCACTCTGTCTTAAGAAGGCCACGGTAGTAAAGCAGCATCAGTGTGTTGAAAATGATAGGGTGGTAGTGATATTGGTAGTGTAGCTTCCCTGTATGTGAGTGTGTACTGTCTCCACAAAGAGGTATGGTGATACCTTAATTTTCAATTCAATGAGATACTTACTGAGACTCTGTCATGTATCAGTAGTATTGGGACTGTACAGAAAGAGGGTGTTACACTTTACTTGTCAAGGTCATAACCATGTCACAATATATCATAACACTGTCATGACCCATTTATTGACACCTGTTGTGACATATATTTCGTTATTTTATGGCTGATTATGACACCTACAGTTTTTTCCCTGCCAAAAAGTTTCCTTTCTTTCGAAAGTTTGTTGTAATTAATTATTTACGGTCATGTTTTTTTCATTATATTTTAAATAACTTGTAGAAAATACACTTTATGACACTGTCATGAAGCATTATGACCATCCTGTGTCACTTTACTTGAACTAAGAAAATACACTTTATAACTTCATAATCATATAAGACAGATAGGCCTATCACATACATGCCCTTATATCAGTCAAAAAGAGGGTGTCTTGTCCTGCTCCTGAAATCTGCTCCTGCATTCATCCCAGTCATCCGCAACAGAGCATTGTGGTAGGTGCATGTCTGACATCAATGTGTGCGCAATTACAATGTTAATTTAATATCTCATAAAATAACTACTGTGGTAGGTTTTGTGAGTTTTTACACTCTTATGTAGGTGTCATAACCAGCCATAAAATAACGCAATATATGTCACAACAGGTCTAAATATACTGTATGCATCATGACAGTGTTATGACCATATTATAACAGGTTATGACAAGTTATGTCAGCTGTTATGACATATTATGACATGGTTATGACTGTGTCATAACGTGTTATGACACTGGGTGTCAAGTAAAGTGTTTTCAACGAGGGATAACGAAAGGCATCGATAGAGGGAGGGAGAGGTAGATTCCCTACTGTGTCCTGTCCTAGATAACGTCTGTGTTCTTCTACTGTAATTAGTCATGTTTATCTGTGTAAGAAGTGACAGGTCTGTAAATTGCTAATGTTATTGACACAACAGTAAAGGCCTGAGGACTCTTGAGGGAGAGAGTGACTGTCCTCAAATGACATGGTGCAGGGAAAACATTAGCTACATGTTACACATAATCTCTCTCCCTCCCTCCATCCTTCTTTGCCTCCCTTCTTTCCTTCCCTCTCTACTCCTCTCCCTCCCTCTTGTTGGCCACTACTGGTGTACCTCTCTCTCACTCTGTGACCATCTGTCCGCCCCATGGTAGCTCCAGGGCATTCTTGGTACAAGGGGAGTGTGAAATTAGTTTGGCCGGTCAGTGGCCCGCCCCTACGGCCAACAGAACCACTTCCCGTGGAACATGCCATCACTTCCTCTCACACCAGAGTGGGCGGTGCTGTCAGGAGTCCAACACTGTTTCTAGGGGGAAACTGGGAATGGTTGTGAAAAGGTTGGAATTTGGATACATGGAATGGTTGTGTATGAGTGAGTTATCTATACTATCGAAAACCAAGATAACCTATTGGTTATAGAGGTTGGTAATGCAATAGGCATTGTTCCTGCTTTTCTCTGCTGTCTCCATCTGTCCCCCTATCCATTTTCTGTCATTCTTTTTCTCACCTTTCTTTCACCTGTCTCTCTCTTCGCACATCCTCTCTTTCATTTCTTCTCCACTGTCACCTGTTCCCACTCTTTCTCCCCCCACTCCTCTCTCTCTCTGTCTCGAGCTCTTCCCTCATTCTCTCTCTGTAGGGGCTGTTGGAGTGTAGATTATCCATGGTTATCCAAAGGGCTGAGAGAGGGAAAGAAAGCGAGAGAGAGAATCTCCTGACCCTGGGAGAAAAGGGTCAATATCAGGGGATATCTTTATTTATATATATCTGGATATCTGACATTTTATTAGATATAAGGAGTAGACATGCTCCAGATACGCATATCCTTAATTTCATTGCAGCATAGCAAATCCAGAGCTCCAATCACAACACGTTTTCTGTAAAGATGCAAACATACAGTGAGGGAAAAAAGTATTTGATCCCCTGCTGATTTTGTACGTTTGCCAACTGACAAAGACATGATCAGTCTATAATTTTAATGGTAGGTTTATTTGAACAGTGAAAGACAGAATAACAACAAAAAAATCCAGAAAAACGCATGTCAAAAATGTTATAAATTGATTTGCATTTTAATGAGGGAAATAAGTATTTGACCCCTTTGCAAAACATGACTTAGTACTTGGTGGTAAAACCCTTGTTGGCAATCACAGAGGTCAGAAGTTTCTTGTAGTTTGGCCACCAGGTTTGTACACATCTCAGGAGGGATTTTGATCCACTCCTCTTTGCAGATCTTCTCCAAGTCATTAAGGTTTCGAGGCTGATGTTTAGCAACTCAAACCTTCAGCTACCTCCACAGATTTTCTATGGGATTAAGGTCTGGAGACTGGCTAGGCCACTCCAGGACCTTAATGTGCTTCTTCTTGAGCCACTCCTTTGTTGCCTTGGCCGTGTGTTTTGGGTCATTGTCATGCTGTTATACCCATCCACGACCCATTTTCAATGCCCTGGCTGAGAGAAGGAGGTTCTCACCCAAGATTTGACGGTACATGGCCCCGTCCATCGTCCCTTTGATGCGGTGAAGTTGTCCTGTCCACTTAGCAGAAAAACACCCCCAAAGCATAATGTTTCCACCTCCGTGTTTGACGGTGGGGATGGTGTTCTTGGGGTCTTAAGCAGCATTCCTCCTCCTCCAAACACGTCGAGTTGAGTTGATGCCAAAGAGCTCGATTTTGGTCTCATCTGACCACAACATTTTCACCCAGTTCTCCTCTGAATCATTCAGATGTTCATTGGCAAACTTCAGATGGCCCTGTATATGTGCTTTCTTGAGCAGGGGGACCTTGCGGGCGCTGCAGGATTTCAGTCCTTCACGGCGTAGTGTGTTACCAATTGTTTTCTTGGTGACTATGGTCCCAGCTGCCTTGAGATCATTGACAAGATCCTCCCGTGTAGTTCTGGGCTGATTCCTCACCGTTCTCATGATCATTGCAACTCCACGAGGTGAGATCTTGCATGTTTCCCAGGCCGAGGGAGATTGACAGTTCTTTTGTGTTTCTTCCATTTGCGAATAATCGCATCAACTATTGTCACCTTCTCACCAAGCTGCTTGGCAATGGTCTTGTAGCCCATTCCAGCCTTGTGTAGGTCTACAATCTTGTCCCTGACATCCTTGGAGAGCTCTTTGGTCTTGGCCATGGTGGAGAGTTTGGAATCTGATTGATTGATTGCTTCTGTGGACAGGTGTCTTTTATACAGGTAACAAGCTGAGATTAGCAGCACTCCCTTTAAGAGTGTGCTCCTAATCTCAGCTCGTTACCTGTATAAAAGACACCTGGGAGCCAGAAATCTTTCTGATTGAGAGGGGGTCAAATACTTATTTCCCTCATTAAAATGCAAATCAATTTATAACATTTTTGACATGCGTTTTTCTGGATTTTTTTGTTGTTATTCTGTCTCTCACTGTTCAAATAAACCTACCATTAAAATTATAGACTGATCATGTCTTTGTCAGTGGGCAAACGTACAAAATCAGCAGGGGATCAAATACTTTTTTCCCTCACTGTAGGTGAATATTTGCCAACATTTAATTTATTTAACAGAAAATAAAAGTTGCACACCCTCAATATCCCTGCCTGCCCTGTTTGTTATGGACAATGGATGCAGATTGGGTCGTCAGCAGCGGTCCCTCACATTCCATCCCAACATGGTGGTAGTGTTGGTCTGTGATCCACTCCAAACTGTCAATGCATAAATCATGAGTCAAAATTGTGTTGATATTGCAAGAAAATATTGTCATTTCACATAACCGTACCACAAGGTAGCTACTCTACCTGCTTCATTCATGATGAAAAAACTACCTGGAACAAGCTAGCTAGCTAGCCAAATTGCTAGATAGGCTAGCTAGCTAAGTTAGTTAGCTAGCTGAGAAAATATACTATGTAGGCCTACTGTCAGTATTTGTCATCATATAGAGAAAATATGATGTCCACATAGTCCTATCTCAGGATATGTAATGAGTCAATATCCGGCCATACCATGTATGTTATCCAGAGGGAATCCAAAAATGATCTGTGCATAAAATAAAATATGGATTTCGTATGTCAAATTATTGACCATGTGCTTAAAACTCAGAAATGCATCGTCCTTATTTTCAGCATATCAAAAAGCATATCAAGATCCAGATATGGACCTCAGCCAAGAGAAGCATAGGCTATCTGGAATCAATATAGCTTAATATCTTGAATATGCTGAGAAAACACAGATATGTGATGCATATAGTCAGTATTTGTCAACATGAAGAGAGAAAATAGAATGTCACTGTCATGTGAATTTCTATCTCTAATTCAACCTAAGCTTGAATCATTACCAGAGGTTGTAAGGCTCTGGTTTTAATCATCAATGATTCAAGGTCCATAACCACGGAGAAGGATTTTTTGTATGTTTATTCATGGAGAGAGCTCTGGCGCTAAAAACACATACATACTGTTTTTATACTTCTTGACAAACAAAGGCACTATGCTCCTCCCACCTTTGTACCGCCCCCTCTGTTAGTGGGTTGACACTACATGATAATTCTAACATTTATACTGTATTTGGGGTAAAATCCTTTAGTCATTATTCTTAAAATCCAAATTAATCTAACAGTCACATATCTCAGGATATTGAATGAGTCCATATCCGGCCATAGGAAATGTCCATGTGTGATATTCAGGGTAATCCCAATATCATACAGTGCCTTCGGAAAGAATTCAGACCCCTTGACTTTCTCCACATTTTGTTACGTTACAGCCTTATTCGAAAAATTTATAAAATATATTTTTTTCCTCAGCAATCTACACACAATACCACATAATGACAAAGCCAAAACAGGTTTGTAGAATTTTTTTTTTGCAAATCTATTACAAATAAAAAACAGAAATACCTTATTTACATAAGTATTCAGACCCTTTGCTATGAGACTCAAAATTGACCTTCCTGTTTCCATTGATCATCCTTGAGATGTTTCTACAACTTGATTGGAGTCCACCTGTGGTAAATTCAAATGATTGGACATGATTTGGAATGGCACACACCTGTCTGTATAAGGTCCAACAGTTGACAGTGCATGTCAGAGCAAAAACCTAAACGTCTGCAGAATTGAAGGTCCCCAAGAACACAGTGGCCTCCATCATTCTTAAATGGAAGAAGTTTGGAACCACAAAGACTCTTCCCAGAGCTGGCCGCCCGGCCAAACTGAGCAATCGGGGGAGAAGGGCCTTGGTCAGGGAGGTAATCAAGAACCCGATGGTCACTCTGACAGAGTTCTAGAGTTCCTCTGTGGAGATGGGAGAACCTTCCAGAAGGACAACCATCTCTGCAGCACTCCACCAATCAGGCATTTATGGTAGAGTGGCCAGACTGAAGCCACTCCTCAGTAAAAGGCACATGACAGCCCGCTTGGAGTTTGCCAAAAGGCACCTAAAGACTGTCAGACCATGAGAAACAAGATTCTCTGGTCTGATGAAACCAAGATTGAACACTTTGGCCAGAATGCCAAGCGTCACGTCTGGAGGAAACCTGGCACCATCCCTACGTTGAAGCATGGTGGTGGCAGCATCATGCTGTGGGGATGTTTTTCAGCGGCCGGGACTGGGAGACTAGTCAGGATTGAGGCATAGATGAACAGAGCGCTCAGGACCTCAGACTGGAGTGAAGGTTTACCTTCCAACAGGACAATGACCCTAAGCACACGCAGGAGTGGCTTCGGGACAAGTCTCCGAATGTCCTTGAGTGGCCCAGCCAGAGCCTGGACTTGAACTCGAATGAACATCTCTGGAGAGACCTGAAAATAGCTGTGCAGCAACGCTCCCCATCCAACCTGACAGAGCTTGAGAGGATTTGCAGAGAGGAATGGGAGAAACTCCCCAAATACAGGTGTGCCAAGCTTGTAGCATCATACCCAAGAAGACTCAAGGCTGTAGTCGCCGCCAAAGGTGCTTCAAAAAAGTTATGTGTAAAGGGTCTGAATACTTATGTAAATGTGATATTTCCGTTTTTGCAAAATGTCTAAAAAACAGTTTTTGCTTTGTCATTATGGGGTATTGTGTGTAGATTGATGAGGGGGAAAAAAACAATTTAATCAATTTTAGAATAAGGCTGTAACGTAACAAATGTGGAAAAAGTCAAGGGGTCCAAATGCACCGTATATGTCTAAAAGACACATCTGGATTCAAAATCTGTCAGGATATGGTGAATATCCACAAAACTCTAAATATGCATTGGAAATGGTCTGTATTCTCTAGAATATCTAAAACGTGTCATGTAAAGATATTCCCTGATATGGACCATTTTCACCCGTTGTGAATCCAGCGTGGAGAATCCACATCAAAGGAGGACACGGCGGAACCAAAATCGATCCGTACACATCATAATCCGCATCATCAAAAGGCGACAGTTCATTGGTCTGTTTGGCTGCTAATCCCCCCGCTTTGATTGGAACACTGTCTGGCCACACACACATGCACGCACACACACACACACACACACACACACACACACACACACACAGACACAGACACAGACACACACACACACACACACACTGACATTTACATTTACATTTACGTCATTTAGCAGACGCTCTTATCCAGAGCGACTTACAAATTGGTGCATTCACCTTATAGCCAGTGGGATAACCACTTTACAATTTTTGTTTTTTTATTTTATTTTATTTTATTATTATTTTTTTTTTGGGGGGGGGGTAGAAGGATTACTTTATCCTATCCCAGGTATTCCTTAAAGAGGTGGGGTTTCAAATGTCTCCGGAAGGTGGTGAGTGACTCTGCTGTCCTGGCGTCGTGAGGGAGCTTGTTCCACCATTGGGGTGCCAGAGCAGCGAACAGTTTTGACTGGGCTGAGCGGGAACTATGCTTCCACAGAGGAAGGGGAGCCAGCAGGCCAGAGGTGGATGAACGCAATGCCCTTGTTTGGGTGTAGGGACTGATCAGAGCCTGAAGGTACGGAGGTGCCGTTCCCCTCACAGCTCCATATGCAAGCACCATGGTCTTGTAACAGATGCGAGCTTCAACTGGAAGCCAGTGGAGTGTGCGGAGGAGCGGGGTGACGTGAGAGAACTTGGGAAGGTTGAACACCAGACGGGCTGCGGCATTCTGGATGAGTTGTAGGGGTTTAATGGCACAGGCAGGGAGCCCAGCCAACAGCGAGTTGCAGTAATCCAGACGGGAGATGACAAGTTACTGGATTAGGACCTGTGCCGCTTCCTGTGTAAGGCAGGGTCGTACTCTCCGAATCTTGTAGAGCATGAACCTACAGGATCGGGTCACCGCCTTGATGTTAGCGGAGAACGACAGGGTGTTGTCCAGGGTCATGCCAAGGCTCTTCGCACTCTGGGAGGAGGACACAACGGAGTTGTCAACCGTGATGGCGAGATCATGGAACGGGCAGTCCTTCCCCGGGAGGAAGAGCAGCTCCGTCTTTCCAAGGTTCAGCTTGAGGTGGTGATCCGTCATCCATACTGATATGTCTGCCAGACATGCAGAGATGCGATTCGCCACCTGGTTATCAGAAGGGGGAAAGGAGAAGATTAGTTGTGTATCGTCAGCGTAGCAATGATAGGAGAGGCCATGTGAGGATATGACAGAGCCAAGTGACTTGGTGTATAGCGAGAATAGGAGAGGGCCTAGAACTGAGCCCTGGGGGACACCAGTGGTGAGAGCACGTGGTGCGGAGACAGCTTCTCGCCACGCCACTTGGTAGGAGCGACCGGTCAGGTAGGACGCAATCCAAGAGTGAACCGCGCCGGAGATGCCCAGCTCGGAGAGGGTGGAGAGGAGGATCTGATGGTTCACAGTATCAAAGGCAGCAGACAGGTCTAGAAGGACAAGAGCAGAGGAGAGAGAGTTAGCTTTAGCAGTGCGGAGAGCCTCCGTGACACAGAGAAGAGCAGTCTCAGTTGAATGACCAGTCTTGAAACCTGACTGGTTTGGATCAAGAAGGTCATTCTGAGAGAGATAGCAAGAGAGTTGGCTAAAGACGGCACGCTCAATAGTTTTGGAAAGAAAATAAAGAAGGGATACTGGTCTGTAGTTGTTGACATCAGAGGGATCGAGTGTTGGTTTTTTGAGAAGGGGTGCAACTCTCGCTCTCTTGAAGACGGAAGGGACATAGCCAGCGGTCAAGGATGAGTTGATCAGCGAGGTGAGGTAGGGGAGAAGGACACCGGAGATGGTCTGGAGAAGAGAGGAGGGGATAGGGTCAAGCGGGCAGGTTGTTGGGCGGCCTGCAGTCACAAGTCGCAAGATTTTATCTGGAGAGAGAGGGGAGAAAGAAGTCAAAGCATAGGGTAGGGCAGTGTGAGCAGGACCAGCAGTGTCATTTGACTTAACAAACGAGGATCAGATGTCGTCAACCTTCTTTTCAAAGTGGTTGACGAAGTCATCCACAGAGAGGGAGGAGGGGGGGATTCAGCAGGGAGGAGAATGTGGCAAAGAGCTTCCTAGGGTTAGAGGCAGATGCTTGGAATTTAGCGTGGTAGAAAGTGGCCTTAGCAGCAGAAACAGATGAAGAAAATGTAGAGAGGAGGGAGTGAAAAGATGCCAGGTCCGCAGGGAGTCTAGTTTTCTTCCATTTCCGCTCAGCTGCCCGGAGCTCTGTTCTGTGAGCTCGCAATGAGTCATCAAGCCACGGAGCTGGAGGGGAGGACCGAGCCGGCCGGGAGGATAGGGGACATAGAGAGTCAAAGGATGCAGAAAGGGAGGAGAGGAGGATTGAGGAGGCAGAATCAGGAGATTGGAGGGAGAAGGATTGAGCAGAGGGAAGAGATGATAGGATGGAAGAGGAGAGAGTAGCGGGAGAGAGAGAGCGAAATCTGTTATGTCAACCTGGTTATAAAAGAGGGTTCAGAAAAGTGTAACCAAAATATGTTTGACATACTATGGTTATTTGTATCACTAGCACAGTATAATGAGCATACCTGTAATAGTTATGGACATATATCTTTTTTATTTCTCCATTCTAATATGAGGTAGATGTTTGGATGAGATATTCAATCGATCTGTTTTGGTTTTAGTCAGAGGCAATGTGCCTTAGAGTTAAAATCGAATCAAATTGTATTTGTCACATGCTTCGTGAACAACAGGTCTAGACTAACAATGAAATGCTTACTTGCGGGCCTTTCCCAACAATGCGGAGAGAGATTTATTTTTTTACAAAACATAAGAACACAAGGAATAAATACACAATGAGAAACGATAACTTGAAGTAAGAAGTTTACATACACCTTAGCCAAATAATGAGTAACTACAGTTGAAGTCTGAAGTTTGCATACACCTTAGCCAAATACATTTAAACTCAGTTTTTCACAATTCCTGACATTTAACCCTAGTAAAAATTCCCTGTCTTAGGTCAGTTACGATCACCACTTTATTTAAAGAATGTGAAATGTCAGAATAATAGTAGAGAGAATGATTTATTTCAGCTTTTGTTTCTTTCATCAGATTCCCAGTGGGTCAGAAGTTTACATACACTCAATTAGTATTTGGTAGCATTGCCTTTAAATTGTTTAACTTGGGTCAAATGTTTCGGGTAGCCTTCCACAAGCTTCCCACAATAAGTTGGGTGAATTTTGGCCCATTCCTCCTGACAGAGCTGGTGTAACTGAGTCAGGTTTGTAGGCCTCCTTGCTCGCACACGCTTTTTCAGTTCTGCCCACACATTTTCTATAGGATTGAGGTCAGGGCTTTGTGATGGCCTCTCCAATACCTTGACTTTGTTGTCCTTAAGCCATTTTGCCACAACTTTGGAAGTATGATTGTGGTCATTGTCCATTTGGAAGACCCATTTGCGACTAAGCTTTAACTTCCTGACTGATGTCTTCTTCAATGTTGCTTCAATATATCCACATAATTTTCCTTCCTCATGATACCATCTATTTTGTGAAGTGCACCAGTCCATCCTGCAGCAAAGCACCCCCACAGCATGATGCTGCCACCCCGTGCTTCACGGTTGGGATGGTGTTCTTCGGCTTGCAAGCCTTCCCCTTTTTCCTCCAAACATAACAATGGTCATTATGGCCAAACAGTTCTATTTTTGTTTCATCAGACCAGAGGACATTTCTCCAAAAAGTACGATCTTTGTCCCCATGTGCAGTTGCAAACCGTAGTCTGGCTTTTTTTTTCTGAGGTCTTGGCTGATTTCTTTTGATTTTCCCATGATGTCAAGCAAAGTTTGAAAGTAGGCCTTGAAGTACATCCACAGGTACACCTCCAATTGACTCCAATGATGTCAATTAGCCTATCAGAAGCTTCTAAAGCCATGACATCATTTTCTGGAATTTTCCAAGCTGTTTAAAAGGCACAGTCAACTTTGTGTATGTAAACTTCTGACCCACTGGAATTGTGATACAGTGAATTATATGTGAAATAATCTGTCTGTAAACAATTGTTGGAAAAATTACTTGTGTCATGCACAAAGTAGATGTCCTAACCGACTTGTCAAAACTATAGTTTGTTAACAAGAAATGTGTGGAGTGGTTGATAAACGAGTTTTAATGACTCCAACCTAAGTGTATGTAAACTTCCGACTTCAACTGTAGGTGTTCGAGCTGTGTGCTATTAGTTTAAACAGACAGCTCGGTGCATTCAGCATGTAAATACTTCTTACAAAAACAAGTAGTGATGAAGTCAATCTCTCCTCTACTTTGAGCCATGAGAGATTGACATGCATATTATTAATGTTAGCTCTCTGTGTACATTTAAGGGCCAGCTGTGCTGCCCTGTTCTGAGCCAATTGTAAATTTCCTAAGTCCATCTTTGTGGCACCTGACCACATGACTGGACAGTAGTCCTGGTGTGACAAAACTAGGGCCTGTAGGACCTGCCTTGTTGGTAGTGTTGTTAAGAAGGCATAGCAGCGCTTTATTATGGACAGACTTCTCCCCATCTTAGCTACTGTTGCATCAACATGTTTTGACCATGACAGTTTACAATCCAGGGTTACTCCAAGCAGTTTAGTCTCCTCAACTTGCTCAATTTCCAAATGATTCATTACAAGATTTTGTTGAGGTTTAGGGTTTAGTGAATGATTTGTCCCAATTACAATGCGTTTAGTTTTAGAAATATTTAGGACTAACTTATTTTTTGCCACGCATTCTGAAACTGACTGCAGCTCTTTGTGATTTCACTCACTGTAGTAGCTGACGTGAATAGTGTTGAGTCATCCGCATACATAGACACACAGGCTTTACTCAGAGCCAGTAACAGGTCATTAGTAAAGATTGAAAAAAGTAAGGGGCCTAGACAGTTGCCCTGGGGAATAACTGATTCTTCCTGGATTATGTTGGAGAGGCTTCCACTAAAGAACACCCTCTGTGTTCTGTTAGACTGGTAATTCTTTATCCACAATATAGCAGGGGGTGTAAAGCCATAACACATACGTTTTTCCAGCAGCAGACTATAATTGATCATGTCAAAAGCCGCACTGAAGTCTAACAAAACAGCTCCCACAATATTTTTATCATCAATTTCTCTCAGCCAATCATCAGTCATTTGTGTAAGTGCTGTGCATGTTGAATGTCCTTCGCTATAAGTTTGCTGAAAGTCTGTTGTCAATTAGTTTACTGTCGAATAGCATTGTATCTGGTCAAAAAAAAAAATGTTTTACTAAGTATCAGGCTGATTGGTCGGCTATTTGAGCCAGTAAAGGGGGCTTTACTATTCTTGGGTAGTGGAATTACTTTTGCTTCCCTCCAGGGCTGAGGGCACACACTTTCTTGTAGGTTTAGATTGAAGAAAGGGCAAATAGGAGTGGCAATATCGTCCGCTATTATCCTCAGTAATTTTCCATCCAAGTAGTCAGACCCAGGTGGCTTGTCATTGTTGATAGACAACAATCATTTTTTCACCTCTTCCACAATCACTTTTCGGAAATCAAAATTACAACGCTTGTCTTTCATAATTTTGTCAGTTTAGGGCTGTGGCGGTCATCAAATTTTGTTATAATAATAATAATATGCCATTTAGCAGACGCCTTTATCCAAAGCGACTTACAGTCATGTGTGCATACATTTTTACGTATGGGTGGTCCCGGGGAACGAACCCACTACCCTGGCGTTACAAGCGCCATGCTCTACCAATTGAGCTACAGAGGACCACAGACGGTTATTGTCATGCAAAAGACTGCCGGTCTCAAGGTAATTCACCGTTAATTAACATAAACATGTTTAGCATCTCCAGAACCCCATGCATACATGCCGCATACAGTACAAGAAGCTGATGCACGCCTTTGGAACATCTACATTTAAAAAAGTGTAATAAATCAATTGAATATACACCATCACAATAAATCATTATTCAATTATTTTAGGCAGGTCTAAAGAAACATGATATAAAGAAAATGCATTTCAGAAGAACAGAATATGAGTTGGCCTACTGTATGTTCTCTGGCTATGCGCCCTGCCATAGGCTGTAGGCTTGTTCATTTAGCAGACAATATGTGCTTATAAGTCCCGTGCCCTTATTTTGTATAGATAAACTTAGCTGAATAAAATAAGAAAGGATATCTTTCCCATTCCGGAGTGAGTGTGTATATGAAATGGCTATGTTGAGCGTAAAAGTGATCATTTGAAATAGGTCCTATATGCTAGATTTAGAGTTACAGTGGGGCAAAAAAGTATTTAGTCAGCCACCAATTGTGCAAGTTCTCCCACTTAAAAAGATGAGAGAGGCCTGTAATTTTCATCATAGGTACACGTCAACTATGACAGACAAATTGAGAAAAAAAATCCAGAAAATCCCATTGTAGGATTTTTAATGAATTTATTTGCAAATTATGGTGGAAAATAAGTATTTGGTCACCTACAAACAAGCAAGATTTCTGGCTCTCACAGACCTGTAACTTCTTCTTTAAGAGGCTCCTCTGTCCTCCACTCGTTACCTGTATTAATGGCACCTGTTTGAACTTGTTATCAGTATAAAAGACACCTGTCCACTACCTCAAACAGTCACACTCCAAACTTCACAATGGCCAAGACCAAAGAGCTGTCAAAGGACACCAAAAACAAAATTGTAGACCTGCACCAGGCTGGGAAGACTGAATCTGCAACAGGTAAGCAGCTAGGTTTGAAGAAATCAACTGTGGGAGCAATTATTAGGAAATGGAAGACATACAAAACCACTGATAATCTCCCTCGATCTGGGGCTCCATGCAAGATCTCACCCCGTGGGGTCAAAATGATCACAAGAACGGTGAGCAAAAATCCCAGAACCACACGGGGGGACCTAGTGAATGACCTGCTGAGAGCTGGGACCAAAGTAACAAAGCCAACCATCAGTAACACACTACGCCGCCAGGGACTCAAATCCTGCAGTGCGAGACGTGTCCCCCTGCTTAAGCCAGTACATGTCCAGGCCCGTCTGAAGTGCATTTGGATGATCCAGAAGAGGATTGGGAGAATGTCATATGGTCAGATGAAACCAAAATATAACTTTTTGGTAAAAACTCAACTCGTCATGTTTGGAGGACAAAGAATGCTGAGTTGCATCCAAAGAACACCATACCTACTGTGAAGCATGGGGGTGGAAACATCATGCTTTGGGGCTGTTTTTTCTGCAAAGGGACCAGGACGACTGATCCGTGTAAAGGAAAGAATGAATGGGGCCATGTATCGTGAGATTTTGAGTGAAACCCTCCTTCCATCAGCAAGGGTATTGAAGATGAAACGTGGCTGGGTCTTTCAGCATGACAATGATCCCAAACACACCGCCCGGGCAACGAAGGAGTGGCTTCGTAAGAAGCATTTCAAGGTCCTGGAGTGGCCTAGCCAGTCTCCAGATCTCAACCCCATAGAAAATATTTGGAGGGAGTTGAAAGTCTGTGTTGCCCAGCGACAGCCCCAAAACATCACTGCTCTAGAGGAGATCTGCATGGAGGAATGGGCCAAAATACCAGCAACAGTGTGTGAAAACCTTGTGAAGACTTACAGAAAACGTTTGACCTGTGTCATTGCCAACAAAGGGTATATAACAAAGTATTGAGAAACTTTTGTTATTGACCAAATACTTATTTTCCACCATCATATGCCAATAAATTCATTAAAAATCCTACAATGTGATTTTCTGGATTTTTTTTTCTATTTTTGTCTGTCATAGTTGACGTGTACCTATGATGAAAATTACAGGCCTCTCTCATCTTTTTAAGTGGGAGAACTTGCACAATTGGTGGCTGACTAAATACTTTTTTTCCCCACTGTATTTGCCAACTTTAGTTGTGAATGATACAAACCTTAGAATTCCTTAGAAATCAAAAGATATATGGGCTGCATGATGTGACTATTGGCTATTGATTTGAGAAAGTCGCAAAAAAAGCTTCAACCACTGTTTGAGGAGCATGCAGTCTCTTGCTGTGGTACAGGTGATATTCCGCCCAAACTCTGTATGCCATGGGCTCTCCAATCCTGTTCCTGCAGCTACCAAGTGCTTAATTTGGGTTACCAAGTTAAATCTGTCCGGGAACATTAATAGTAGCATGTTTTCACTAAACATACAGTGTTTTCACTAAACATTCAGTGTAACCTATTCCAAATAAAATAAAATAAAATAAATTTTTATTGGTCACATGCGCCGAATACAACAGGTGCAGACATCACAGTGAAATGCTTACTTACAGCCCTTAACCAACAGTGCATTTATTTTTTACAAAAAAAGTAAAAATAAAATAACAACAAAAAAGTGTTGAGAGAAAAAAGAGCAGAAGTAAAATAAAGTGACAGTAGGGAGGCTATATATACAGGGGGGTACCGTTGCAGAATCAATGTGCGGGGGCACCGGCTAGTTGAGGTAGTTGAGGTAATATGTACATGTGGGTAGAATAAAATAAATGCGCTATTAGTAAGCTATTCAAAATCAAATACAAATGCACTGTAATTGTAGGCTAACTCTGAATCTGAATTTGTTAATCTGTTAGATATTAAATCAGTTATTTGTATGTTTTTCTGCCGTGCATAATATATGTAGGCTATGTATTGTATAAAAGCACAATCATTATTTTAATTCTGGTTTTCTTTCGGGCTTTAGCTCATATATAGGCCTATGCTTATGCATAAGCTCTAATATGCATATGGGTGTTTTTATTTGATCATCACCTTAAAAAGCACTGTCCATTCCGTTATGTTAAGCTTTGAAACAACATCCACAATGACCATGTTTTCCACTCAGTTTCAACCTGTTGTTGAACTTCTTTCTTCAAATTGATCCCTCACAGTTACGTGAGTTTTAAAACCACGTACTGTTTTGATGATAAGTGTTTGACATGATTTTTGATTGTATTTGCATTGATGTCAGAGTGGTTAGCGGGACAATAGAGACCTGAGTACCAGGCCATTAGCGACCTGATGATCGTTAGCGAGTTAGATACTACTAACACGTGTCCAGAGTCTTGAAAAATGGCGCCGAAGGGGATGGTTGCCGTTTTATGGACTCTTAACCAACCGGGTTATTTTGTTTGTTTTTTCGAATTGTTTGTAACTTATTTTGTACATCATGTTGCTGCTACCGTCTCTTATGACCGAAAAGAGCTTCTGGACATCAGAACAGCGATTACTCACCTTGAACTGGACAAATAATGTTTATTTAATGAGTCTGATGAGAGGGATTTGCTCCAGACACCCGACAGGGCCCTCATCCCCGTCATAAGCAGTAGAAATAAAAGGAGATATCGCGGAAGGAGATCGGGGTGCTTGGTAAGGAGCCGGCGACGAGTGGCTAATCTGCCTTTGCCATCGATACTATTGGCCAATTTACAATTGCTTGATAATAAAGTGGACGAACTACAGGCACGAATATCCTACCAACAAGACATTATAATATCTTATGTTTCACTGAGTCGTGGCTGAACGAAGACATTAATAACATACAGCCGGCGAGTTATACACTGTATCGACAGGATAGAACGGCAGCCTCTGGTAAGACAAGGGGTGGCGGTCTATGTATATTTGTAAACAACAGCTGGTGCACGATATCTAAGGAAGTCTCGAGGTTTTGCTCACCTGAGGTAGAGTATCTCATGATAAGCTGTAGACCACACTATCTACCAAGAGAGTTTTCATCTATATTCTTCGTAGCTGTCTATTTACCACCACAAACCGATGCTGGCACTAAGACCGCACTTAATGAACTGTATACGGCCATAAGCAAACAGGAAAATGCTCATCCAGAGGAGGCGCTCCTAGTGGCCGGGGACTTTAATGCAGGGAAACTTAAATCTGTTTTACCTCATTTCTACCAGCATGTTAAATGTGCAACCAGAGGGAAAAAAACTCAAGACCACCTTTACTCCACACACAGAGACGCGTACAAAGCTCTCCCTCGCCCTCCATTTGGCAAACGTGACCATAATTCTATCCTCCTGATTCCTGCTTTCAAGCAAAAACTAAAGCAAGAAGCACAAGTTGTATTTATTTATTTATTTATTTAACCAGGTAGGCCAGTTGAGAACAAGTACTCAGTTACAACTGCAACCTGGCCAAGATAAAGCAAAGCAGTGCGTTGACAACAACACAGAGTTACACATGGGATAAACAAAACATACAGCCAATAGCACAATAGAAAATCTATATACTGTGTGTGCAAATGTAGTAAGTTATGGAGGTACGGCAATAAATAGGCCATAGTGCAAAATAATTACAATTTAGTATTAACACTGGAGTGATAGATGTGCAGAAGATGATGTGCAAATAGAGATACTGGGGTGCAAATGAGCAAAATAAATAACAATATTGGGATGAGGTAGTTGGGTGGGCTAATTACAGATGGGCTGTGTACAGGTGCAGTGATCGGTAAGCTGCTCTGACAACTGATGCTTAAAGTTAGTGAGGGAGATAAGTGTCTCCAGCTTCAGAGATTTTTGCAGTTCGTTCCACTCAATAGCAGCAGAGAACTGGAAGGAATGGCGGCCAAAGGAGGTGTTGGCTTTGGGGATGACCAGTGAGATATACCTGATGGAGTGCATACTACGGGTGGGTGTTTCTATGGTGACCAATGAGCTAAGATAAGGCGGGGATTTGCCTAGCAGTGATTTATAGATGACCTGGAGCCAATGGGATTGGCGACGAATATGTAGTGAGGGCCAGCCAACGACAGCGTACAGGTCACAATGGTGGGTAGTATATGGGGCTTTGGTGACAAAACGGATGGCACTGTGATAGACTACATCCAATTTGCTGAGTAGAGTGTTGGAGGCTATTTTGTAAATGACATCGCCAAAGTGAAGGATCGGTAGGATAGTCCGTTTTACGAGGGCATGTTTGGCAGCATGAGTGAAGGAGGCTTTGTTGCGAAACAAGAAGCCGATTCTAGATTTAACTTTGGGTTGGAGATGCTTAATGTGAGTCTGGAAGGAGAGATGCTAAGCTACAGGACTGTTTTGCTAGCACAGACTGGAATATGTTCCTGGATTCTTCCGATGGCATTAAAGAGTACACCACATCAGTCACTGGCTTCATCAATAAGTGCATCGATGAAGTCGTCCCTACAGTGACTGTACGTACATACCCCAACCAGAAGCCATGGATTACAGGCAACATCCGCACTGAGCTAAAGGGTAGAGCTGCCGCTTTCAAGGAGCGGGACTCTAACCCGGAAGCTTGTAAGAAATCCCGCTATGCCCTCCGACGAACCATCAAACGGCAAAGCATCAATACAGGACTAAGATTGAATCGTACTACACCAGCTCCGACGCTCGTCGGATGTGGCAGGGCTTGCAAACTATTACAGACTACAAAGGGAAGCAAAGCCGCGAGCTGCCCAGTGACACGAGCCTACCAGACGAGCTAAATTACTTCTATGCTCGCTCCGAAGCAAGTAATACTGAAACATGCATGAGAGCATCAGCTGTTCCAGACGACTGTGTGATCACACTCTCCATAGCCGATGTGAGTAAGACCTTTAAACAGGTCAACATTCACAAGGCCGCAGGGTCAGACAGATTACCAGGACGTGTACTCTGAGCATGTGCTTACCAACTGGCAAGTGTCTTCACTGACATTTTCAACCTCTCCCTGTCTGAGTCTGTAATACCAACATGTTTCAAGCAGACCACCATAGTCCCAAGAACACTAAGGTAACCTGCCTAAATGACTACCGACCAGTAGCACTCATATCTGTAGCCATGAAGTGCTTTGAAAGGCTGGTCATGGCTCACATCAACACCATTATCCCATAATCCTTAGACCCACTCCAATTTGCATACCGCCCCAACAGATCCACAGATGATGAAACCTCTATTGCGCTCCATACTGACCTTTCACACCTGGACAAAAGGAACACCTATGTGAGAATGCTATTCATTGACTACAGCTCAGCGTTCAACACCATAGTGCCCTCAAAGCTCATCACTAAGCTAAGGACCCTGGGACCAAACACCTCCCTCTGCAACTGGATCCTGGACTTCCTGACGGGCCGCCCCCAGGTGGTAAGGGTAGGTAACAACACATCCGCCACGCTAATCCTCAACACGGGGGCCCCTCAGGGGTGTGTGCTCAGTTCCCTCCTGTACTCCCTGTTCACTCATGACTGCATGGCCAGGCACGACTCCAGCACCATCATTAAGTTTGCCGATGATACAACAGTGGTTGGCCTGATCACCGACAACGACGAGACAGCCTATAGGGAGGAGGTCAGAGACCTGACCGTGTGGTGCCAGGACAACAACTTCTCCCTCAACGTGATCAAGACAAAGGAGATGATTGTGGACTACAGGAAAAATAAGAGTACCGATCACGCCCCCATTCTCATCGACGGGGCTGTAGTGGAGCAGGTTGAGAGCTTCAAGTTCCTTGGTGTCCACATCACCAACAAACTAACATGGTCCAAGCACACCAAGACAGACGTGAAGAGGGCATGACAAAACCTATTCCCCCTAAGGAGACTGAAAAGATTTGGCATGGGTCCTCAGATCCTCAAAAGGTTCTACAGCTGCACCATCAAAAGCATCCTGACTGGTTGCATCACTGCCTGGTATGGCAACTGCTCGGCCTCCGACCGCAAGGCACTACAGAGGGTAGTGCGTACGGCCCAGTACACCACTGGGGCCAAGCTTCCTGCCATCCAGGACCTCTATACCAGGCGGTGTCAGAGGAAGGCCCTAAAAATGGTCAAAGACTCCAGCCACCCTAGTCATAGACTGTTCTCTCTGCTACCGCACGGCAAGCGGTACCGAAGCGCCAAGTCTAGGTCCAAGAGGATTCTAAACTGCTTCTACCCCCAAGCCATAAGACTCCTGAACATCTAATCAAATGGCTGCCCAGACTATTTGCGTTGCCTCTTTTACGCTGCTGCTACTCTCTGTTCATTATCTAAGCATAGTCACTTTAATATCTCTACCTACATGTACATATGATCTCAATTACCTCGACTAACCGGTGCCCCCGCACATTGACTCAGTACCGGTACCCCCTGTATATAGCCTCGCTATTGTTATTTTTACTGCTGCTCTTTAATTATTTGTTACTTTTATTTTGTATTATTTTATATAGTATTTTCTTATATAGAATCTTAAAACTGCATTGTTGGTTAAGGGCTTGTAAGTAAGCGTTTCCCTGTAAGGTCTACACCTGTTGTATTCGGCGCATGTGACAAATACAATTTGATTTGATTTGAGTGCAAAAGAGGAGAAATTCCGTGACTCAATGTTCAATTTGAATTTTACTGGGGTCATGACTGATGACATCAGGTGTGGCGGTAATACGGTCACCGCAACAGCCTTAGGTCAGTTATTCTTGGATATGTGGTGTCGGCATTTGTTGCTGACATATCATGTCTAAGTTTGCTAATGTTGCCGATGGAAAACATAATTCAAATAGTTGGCAATATCAGTGGGTTTTGTGATGAATGAGCCATCTGATTCAATGAATGATGGAGCTGAGTTTGCTTTTTTGTCCAAAATGTAATTTAAGGTGCGGCAGAGCTTTTTACTATCATTCTGTATATAATTTATCTTTGTTTCATAGTATAGTTTATTCTTCTTTTTATTCAGCTTAGTCACATGATTTCTCAATTTGCAGTACGTTTGCCAATCGGTTTTGCCACATTCCTCTCAACCATACAATTTTTCAATTCCTCATCAATCCACAGGGATTTAACAGTTTTTACAGTCATTTTCTTGATGGGTGCATACTTATTAGTAACTGGAATAAGCAATTTCATAAATGTGTCAAGTGCAGCGTCTGGTTGCTCCTCATTACACACCACAGACCAGCAAATATTATTTACATCATCAACATAGGAATCACTACAAAATGTATTGTATGACATCTTATACACTATATTAGGCCCCGCCTTTGGCACGTTGGTTTTCTAGATACACTAAATATACAAAAGTATGTGGACACCCCTTCAAATTAGTGGATTAGTCTATTTCAGCCACACCCGTTGCTGACAGGTGTATAAAATCGAGTACACAGCCATGCAATCGCCATAGACAAACTTTGGCAGTAGAATGGCCTTACTGAAGAGCTCAGTGACTTTCAACGTGGCACCGTCATAGGATGCCACCTTTCCAACAAGTCAGTTCATTAAATTTCTGCCCTGATAGTGCTGCCCCGGTCAACTGTAAGTGCTGCTATTGTGAAGTGGAAACGTCTAGTAGCAACAAAGGCTCATCCGTGAAGTGGTAGGCCACACAAGCTCACAAAACGGGACCACTGAGTGCTGAAGTGTGTAAAAATCGTCTGTCCTCGGTTGCAACACTCACTACCGAGTTCCAAACTGCCTCTGGAAGCAACATCAGCACAAAAACTGTTCGTCGGGAGCTTCATGAAATGGGTTTCCATGGCCGAGCAGCCACAAACAAGCCTAAGATCACCATGCGCAATGCCAAGCGTCGGCTGGAGTGGTGTAAAGCTCGCCGCCATTGGACTCTGTTCCCTCAAACAAATTTCATCACTGAGCAAATTACAGGTCTGCCAACTGTAAAGTTTGGTGGAGGAGGAATAATGGTCTGGGGCTGTTTTTCATGGTTCGGGCTAGACAAGATTTCCCTTCCAGTGAAGGGAAATCTTAACGCTACAGCATACAATGCCATTCTAGACGATTCTGTGCTTCCAACTTTGTGGCAACAGTTTGGGGAAGGCCCTTTCCAGTTTCAGCATGACAATGCCCCAGTGCAAAAAGTGAGGTCCATACATGGTTTGTCGAGATCGGTGTGGAAGAACTTGACTGGCCTGCACAGAGCCCTGACCTCAACCCCATCGAACACCTTTGGGATGAATTGGAACGCCGACTGCGAGCCAGGCCTAATCGCCCAACATCAGTGCCCGACCTCACTAATGCTCTTGTGGCTGAATGGAAGCAAGTCCCCTCAGCAATGTTCCAACATCTAGTGGAAAGCCTTCCCAGAAGAGTGGAGGCTGTTATAGCAGCAAAGGGGGGACCAACACCATATTAATGCCCATGATTTTGGAATGAGATGTTCGACGAGCACATACTTTTGGTCATGTAGTGTATATTCCCTTTTCCTGTATCGACAGTTACCACGGTTACAGAAACAGTGTCCTAGGAAACGGCAGCATGTTGGTGTGCATTTAGGCAGTAGTCCTCACTAGACCTCACAGTAAGGAACATGTTATATAGGAAGAGAGGGTAGGAAAGAGAGATGGAACAAGGGAGGGAGTGGAGGAAGGACAGAGAAAAGGTTGAGAGACATTTTGTCTATATTTATACAGCATGTCTGGAGGTGTGTGTGGGGGTATATGTGTGTTGCACGCTCCACCGCTGCAGTAATGTATTTATAAATGTGTCTGAGAGGTGGTTAAAGCTCCAGTCATTCATCCTGCAGTTAATTGAGATCAATAGTGTTGTTCTTGCATGTCCCCCACCCCATCTTATAAAAACGCATGCACGCACACACAAACACACACACAGACACACACACACACACTGAGAGGGGGCCATCGTGGCAGTGTAAACACAGCTCATTAAAGGGGAGGAGAGCTACATCTGGAGTGTACAGGGACAAACACACACACCAGCACCAAAACCCATCTCCTCCAGCCCACCTGCACGGAGTAATCAGGGGAACTGCCACCACAGAGGTCAGAACATCTTACATACCATTACAGCTCTGTGCGTGCGAGTGTGTCGGAGCGTGCGTGCATATGTGCGTGTGTGGATGTTCCAGCTTGTAGCAATATTGAGATATGTAGCTTAATTGCCTGCTGTTATAAACCTGATGGCAGTAGTAAATGAATATGAATGCATGTACAGAATTATGTGATTCAGGATTTGTATCCACTGCCGCTTCATTAACTGAAGCTAAATCAGTTTAGCTCTAAGCTTAATTAGGTAGTGGAAACCAACTTAAAGCAGAAGCTCTATTTCCTTGTTTAATCCATTCTGTCCTCTTTTAGCTTCATATCTAAATGTAAGTCGCTCTGGATAAGAGCGTCTGCTAAATGACTAAAATGTAATGTAAATGTAAATATCTCTCTCTTCATCTAATTCTGCCTGTATCCCTGTCTCTCCTGCCCACTCTAGCTGCTCCTTTCATCTCTCTTTTACCTCGCTCTTCCTCCCCTTTTACCCACCCACCTCTCTCTCTCTCTCTCTCTCTCTCTCTCTCTCTCTCTCTCTCTCTCTCTCTCTCTCTCTCTCTCTCTCTCTCTCTCTCTCTCTCTCTCTCTCTCTCTCTCTCTCTCTCTCTCTCTCTCTCTCTCTCTTTTGCGCGCTCTCCTCCTCCCTCCCTCTATCTCTCTGCTCTCCTCTCTTGCTCCCTCGCTCCACCCTTCCATCCCTCAATCCCTCCCTCTCTGTGTTGTGTTCAGCGTGCGGAGGGTGGAGTGTCATGGGCTCAAACATTAACATGCGGCAGGCAGCCATCCCAGTCTCTCTGCTCCTTTCCTCTCGAGGAAGTGATAGACAGAAGCAGGAAGGGAGGGGGAAAGATGGAGAGAGGAGAATGAATGAATGAATGAAGGGTTACGAGTGATTGATACAGCACAGAGAGGGAGGGAGAGAGAGAATGAGGGGTGTACTCACAGACACACTTGACGTGATACCCACAATGTACACACACATGTAAACACAGACACACATACATTAACACGCATTGTGAAAACACATCGATATATGAATTACTGTATAGTATCCATGATTTTGCAGGAACAAAGAGAAAACAGAGATGGAGGGAGGGAGGAGAAAAGCAGCTGTCAGTAGGATGGGAGGGTGAGTGTTGAGGAGACAGACAGACAGCAGTGTGACCCATGGTGGAGCTCACATGCGCGAGCACACACAAAGCTGCAGCAGTAGTGATGAATGAAGACCAGGAGAAGCTGAGAGAGAGAGAGAGAGAGAGAGAGAGAGAGAGAGAGAGAGAGAGAGAGAGAGAGAGAGAGAGAGAGAGAGAGAGAGAGAGAGAGAGAGAGAGAGAGAGAGAGAGAGAGAGAGAGAGAGAGAGAGAGAGAGAGAGAGAGAGAGAGAGAGAGAGAGAGAGAGAGAGAGAGAGAGAGAGAGAGAGAGAGAGAGAGAGAGAGAGAGAGAGAGAGAGAGAGAGAGAGAGAGAGAGAGAGAGAGAGAGAGAGAGAGAGAGAATTAAGCCAAACGGGCCGGTGCTTTATTCCCCCCACCAACCTGTCCCGGGTAGCAGTGGCACATGCACACACGCAGGCAGGCAGGAGGAGATCAATCGTGCTGTGGGGCGTGTGTGTACATGTCGGCTCAGTGTGTTTGCGAAGTGCTGTTGCTGGCGTATGTTGTGCTAGCGGAGATGTAGCGTTAGCAGCAGCGGAGGGGGCAGCCTGCTTGTGTGTGTGTCTGGGAGGGTGTGTGTGTTGGTTAGAATGCTCGGAGAGAGCTGTGTGTGTGAGCCGTCAGAGGGGAGGGGAGCCTTCAAGCGCAGTAGCGGTAGCAGCAGCAGGGCTAGCAGCAGCGTCGTCGCCAGTGTGTGTGTGAGTGGGCGTGTGTGTGTGAGGGGTGGAGGGGAGCGGAGAGGGACTCCCAGGAGAAGGAGTCTTGGTCGGGGAGTAGAGACAGCCTCTCTCCCTCTCCTCCACGGCAGGCCCTGGACCTCCAGAGCCAGGGGACTAGGTGGGATCTGTAGCCCAGCCTGGAGCACTGGAAGCTGGGGAGATCTCTCCCCCTCTCTGGAGGGCTGTTCGTGGGAGCGGGAGCTCAGGATATGTGTGACTCAGGGGGACTGCCAGACGGATCTGAGAGACAGAGACGGGGAGGATTCCGTTACCTCTAACCTGCCTTGGAGAGGACGAGGAGGAGAGGAGAAGAGGGGTGGAGGGAGGGGGACAGGGGGATTTTGTGTTTGCTCTATCAGAATAAGAGGAAGAGGAAGAGACAGAAGAATTTAGAGGAGGAGGGTAGGCAGAGTGACCTCTCGTCCCATGACTTTCCCTCAGGGTTTGCTTTGGGACCGTTGACTGTTGGCCGCTTGGACAGACAGCGGCACTTATCCTACAACCGGTCACTGTGACAACTGTCAGGTTGTCGCTGGGTTACTGTCCCCTTGGCGACCCGACCATGTCGGTGACCACAGGCTTCAGCTACCAGCTGCCTGGCATCACCACGGTAACCTATGTGTTTGTTTACAGCCCGGGCACGGTGCAGCGGGACCCCAGCCCCCCCACCCACACCCCCCCTGCCATTGCCGGCGCCCGCGGCCCCAAACGGAAACTCTACAGCGCCGTGCCGGGACGCACCTTCATTGTGGTCAAACCGTACACGCCACAGGGCGAGGGAGAGATCCAGCTGAACCGTGGAGAGAGGGTCAAAGGTTAGTACACTATGACTGTTCATAAAGGGGTTATAATTACCTGTCATGACCTAGTATGACCTCTTTTGACATGTGTATTATGAAACTCTACAGGTCTCAGATTTGGGAAGGAATCTAGAAAGATATAAATGACATATCTCATTCTAGGAAACCACTAGGAAACCAGAAACTTGCCTTGGGAACACAAACTTTTATTCCATCTATAGAATGTGAAAACGATGTGCTGAGTAAGTCTGGGTCTAGTCTGTAGTCTCAGGCAAGGTCAGCCATCACAAGAGTGTGTTACTCTTGTCACAGGTGTAAATGGATGTGACATAAGGTGTGTTTAACAGTAGAGGCACTACAACGCTAAAAGGATGGGTCATCCATACATTATACAGTACAGTATGTAGATAAAGGACACTCCACTGCTTTCATTCCGTTCATGCCTCTGTGTAATGTCACTTCACCACTGGACAGTGGTACATTTGTCATCTAATGCATCTGAAGTGCTGTCAAAGTCAGTCTGACATGAGCAATGTTTTCCTGTTTCAGTGTGACTTCATCAGCATTGTCATGGGTTGAATGCTAACGTGTGATATATACGCATAAATGCCGTAATGATTTTTAGTTATGTGTTATGTGTGCATATCTCAAGCTAGGATTCAGCCCTACAGGATGTCTATATATTCTTACTCATAATCATAATGGTGCTGTAGTTACGATGTCATTTGTGTGTCTTCTCTTCTCCATCTATGCCTCTCTCCAGACTACAACTCTAATGACATAGAAGGTAAAACGCTACAACATTCTTCAACATGACTGTCACCCGTCTCTCTCTCTCCCAATCACCTCTATATCCAAACCCACCCCTCTCCTTCCCCAGACAACTCTAGTGCTTGGTTGTTGGTTGAGGAGGGAGTGTGTGTGTACAGTCGGTGTGTGTATTCTACATGAGTTTCTACCTATATAAGTGCATGGTCCTCTATTGCCCAATCCCAAATTGACGCCTGGCCCTTACCCCTTATGCACATTTGATAGGTTTTGATATAGGTGGAGGCAATATGGTAACAGCTCCACTGAATGTGTCAACATATTGCTTATGTAGCAGATGAAGATCTGTGAAACTCACTCCTCAGCCTGAAGTGTCTCCACTTGCGCTGCCGAATAGCTAGCGACTGTGTATGATGCTTCAGGAGGGCAGTCATGTGTTTGCGAGGCAGAGGTCCTGGGTTCGATCCTTGGTATGAGCTGAAACAGGAGGAAGTGGTACTTGCTTAGCAAGCAGTGTGATGTCCTTTACACTTACAACTATCAAAGACTGACAGATCTCCACAAGTGCATAGGGGGTAGGGGTTAAATAGAGTTTGAGAAAGAGCATACACTCACCTTATGCTTCCTCCTCAGAGTGATTCTTCTTCCTGTATGCGACGTAGTTTATCTTCCCTCTTCTACGCATGCCAACAGGGTGAAATGTTTGTCTCTCCTACAGGTTCTTAGACACATACACCTTTTCCCGAAAGGCTCAGAAACCGCACTTACCCCTTTGGTATATGATGTGATACACTCCCACCCCTAGACTGTGTGTGTGTTTGTGTGTGTGTGTGTGTGTGTGTGTGTGTGTGTGTGTGTGTGTGTGTGTGTGTGTGTGTGTGTGTGTGTGTGTGTGTGTGTGTGTGTGTGTGTGTGTGTGTGTGTGTGTGTGTGTGTGTGTGTGTGTGTGTGTGTGTGTGTGTGTGTGTGTGTGTGTGTGTGTGTGTGTGTGTGTGTGTGTGTGTGTGTGTGTGTGTGTGTGTGTGTGTGTGTGTGTGTGTGTGTGTATGTGTGTGGACGTGTTTAACTATACTTGTGGGGACCAAGTATAGTTAGGGTTAAGAGTTAGGGTTAGTTTTAGGGTTAGGGTTAAGGTTAGGTTTTGAGGTTAAGATTAAGGTTAGGGTAAGGGTAAGGGTTAGAGTTAGGGTAAAGGGTTAGGGGTTAGGGAAAATAGGATTTTGAATGGAACTGAATTTTGTGTCCCCACAAGGTTAGTTGTACAAGACTGTGTGTGTGTGTTTGATGTTGATGTAAAGTGTTGTTGTTTATTATACCTAGGCAGATGTTGTGCAAAACAACTGCGTCGTGAGTCATGACCCAGTCTGATATGAAAACTGATATGTATAACGTTGACACAGATGTTATCACCCACAGAACTTTCCATCTCTGAGGAACACACACTAGCGCCGTGCACATACACACACACACACACACACACACACACACACACACACACACACAATGAAATGCATTCACTTTTTTGCTCGTTTCCATGCATTGTTCAAGGTTATTCACATGACCACAAACCTGAGAAATGATCATGTATATTATGTCTAGAACATAGTGTTCCATGACAGTACTGTTTTGAGAAAGGGCCACTATGGTGTTACACTATGTTGTCCATGTAAATAGAACACCAGTCCTACAGTGGCAAGGCTATGTGAACCTTTCATACTAGTGGAAGCTATGCTGAATACTGCAGGTGTGAATGACAAAACATGACACTATATGTGGCATGTGCTCACACCTAGGATTACAGTCATGTGGCTCATGCTGGAATTGAACCTACAACCTTGGAGTTGCCAGCACCACACTCAAGCCAACTGAGTCATCTGGCAGTGTTGCATAACACTGACCAACATGACTAACTGAACTTTCCACTTCTCTGTCCGCTGTAGTTCATGGGTGTAAGCTGTATCGAATGCCAATTAGAAATCAAAAATATTTTTTTCACTCTTCAGTTTTGGTAGTTCCCTGCTGGTCTTGTTACTGCTAGCCTGCAGTGACCAGTCCGCCTCACAGTGCATAGAGGGGGGTTGGGACTGCCTGGAGAAGCTGTCTCTGTGGATGGATGATCTCCACTTTGATACATAATACATTCCATCTCATCTGCATTGATGAATGGATGAGTTGCTAATAGTTACAGGCCTCCTTTCCACTGGGGGAAGAGAGGAGGTGAGGAGAGGAGAAAAGAGGAGAGGGAAAGAGATGAAGCTTGTCTACCATGCTATATTCTTGGGGAGAAAAGCTTTGACAGATGCCAGAGCACATGGCCAGTTTAGATGTGACGGTATGCCATGAAACGATAGGGATAATCATCCCCACACCACACCACACCCTTTGTAAGAATAAAGGTTGCCTTCTACCTTTTACACTGAGAAGGTAGTAAGAGTACTATACACTTTAAACATCAATGCCCTACTTCAACCAGCTTGATCTGTAAGAGCCTGGTTTTGTAGGATGGTGTCCCTGACATACTTTGTTGTTGAACCTCCATTAACTCACTCACATCTCTTCTCCCTTTTATCATACCCATATTATTCTCCTAACACTTTTCCATCCCTTTATCCTGTGACAACAGAGGAACACCTGTATGAGGAACTGAGAGGGGGTAAAACCAGCAGGCCTGCATTCTAACTCTCCTCTCATAGCCTACTGTGTGTTTGTTAGCATACTGTAGCTAGCTAGCCTGCACCCTGTGGATTAGCATTGTGGCTAGGCTAACCCAGTCAGGTGTTTGATGTGTAGGTTGAGTTGAGGTGGTATTTTATGTAGTCTTTATACCAGGGCTGTAATAAAACAGAGTGTATGCATTAATATGGTCTTGTCTTCCTCTGTCCTGCAGAGAACTATGTTTTTCAGGGATCAGAAGGTAAACACAGCTGTATAACTCTACAACCCCCAGGCATATCTACTGTACAATAGAAACCCTTAGAGACGGTTTCCCGGACACAGATTAAGTTTATTCCACAACTAGGCTTCATCTGTGTCCTGAAAACCGGTCCTAATGTTTAGGCGTAGTGGCAGAGGATAGTCATGGTTAGCGCTGTGTTGTAGTTGGTGTGTGACCTGTTATAGTTCTACTGTAATGTTTAAGTATATGACCAGCTTTGTACATCCTTCAGTGTAGTTTGTGCATAGTCCACCGAAGTCAAATTTTCTCGCTTTCATTGTCTGTCTTGGTTTCATTGTCTTTCATCCGTTGTCAGTCTTTTACATGTACTGTATCTTCCCTCTACTCATAATGCTGTGCAGCTGACTCCCAATCTGATGAAGAAGAGCAAGGTACATTCCATTCCTCTCTATAGTTTAGTCTACAGAATGATAGTGACAATAGCCCATTGATGCACATATAGTCTATTGAAGCCTTCCTATATGTGAGTGTACCTCCACCACAGTGTGTGTGTGTGTGTGTGTGGGGGGGGGGGGTCCATTGTGTGTGTGTGTGTGTGTGTGTGTCTTGATCCATTGGATATGTTAGTGTTGACAATACCCCAGGGGTCTTCCATTCCCTCCACCTCTCTCTCTCTCCTCTCTCTGATGTACTCAGATAGAGGATAGTCCCCTGTAGCTCAGTTGGTAGAGCATGGCGCTTGCAACGCCAGGGTTGTGGGTTCGTTTCCCACGGGGGGCCAGTATGAAAATGTATGCACTCACTAACTGTAAGTCGCTCTGGATAAGAGCATCTGCTAAATGACAAAAATGTAAATGTAATAGCATCACCAGGATGAACACCTGGTGAAGGCCACTTGCTGTCACCATGGAAACAGACAGAAACACTTCTCCTGAAACCTGGTCAAGCCCATAGAGCACACGCACAAACGCATGCACTCACCTAGGGCTTTGGCGGTCATGAAATTTTGTCAGCCGGGGATTGTCATGCAAATAACTGCCGGTCTCACGGTAACTGACCATTAATTAACATAAACACGTTTAGTATCTCCTGGCTTCCACGCATAGCCTACAAGCCACTGATGCGGACCTTTGGAACATCTACATTTTAAAGTCTAATAAATCAATTTAATATAGCCTACACCATCACAATAAATAGTAAGAAGAATACAATTGAACATAGCTGAATAAAATAGAAAGGATATTTTCCCCAAACGATTTCTGTGGGAGTGCACATGCTTCATCAGTCTCTCATTCACAATTTGACAAGAACTTGATAGTATTCTTACCCATCAGACTATTCTCAATTTAATCTGGTGTTGATATACTAATATATGTGTGGAATAATTTTTTATTTAGAATGGCCCACAAAACTGCCAAGTAGGCTACACCAATTGTAAAGCGGATTCATGTGCTTAATTTTAAGATTTAAGCAATAAATATAGCAGCACGAGAAATCTTGGATGCTCTTTTCACACGCGATTGTGCAGATTCCATCAAAATAGCTTCCAACACTCTACTCAGCAAATTGGATGTAGTCTATCACAGTGCCATCCGTTTTGTCACCAAAGCCCCATATACTACCCACCATTGTGACCTGTACGCTCTCGTTGGCTGGCCCTCACTACATATTCGTCGCCAAACCCACTGGCTCCAGGTCATCTATAAATCACTTCTAGGCTAATCCTTTGGCCGCCATTCCTTCCAGTTCTCTGCTGCAAATGACTGGAACGAACTGCAAAAATCTCTGAAGCTGGAGACACTTATCTCCCTCACTAACTTTAAGCATCAGTTGTCAGAGCAGCTTACCGATCACTGCACAGCCCACCCAACTACCTCATCCCCATATTGTTATTTATTTTGCTAATTTGCACCCCAGTATCTCTATTTGCACATCATCTTCTGCACATCTATCACTCCAGTGTTAATACTAAATTGTAATTATTTTGCACTATGGCCTATTTATTGCCTTACCTCCATAACTTACTACATTTGCACACACTGTATATAGATTTTATATTGTGTTATTGACTGTACGTTTTGTTTATTCCATATGTAACTCTGTGTTGTTGTTGTTTTTATCGCACTGCTTTGCTTTATCTTGGCCAGGTCGCAGTTGTAAATGAGAACTTGTTCTCAACTGGCTTACCTGGTTAAATAAATAAAAATTGAAAAACATGTTTCACTAGGCTCTGTAGTCTATGTGCTCTCCAACTGTGTTCCAGGTGTCCTAGGTCTATAGGCTACGTTTGAAGTTATTTGGCCACTTTAGATGTGATACAAACCTTATCAAAACATATAGGCCTATGATTGGGCATCATTCACAAGTGACAATATTCTCACTCATCAGACTATTCTCAATTTAATCTTGTCTTTACATATACTAAATAATATGTGTGAAATTAGTTTTGATTAGAGTGGGACATTATCATGCTCCTGTTGGAACAGGGGCCAGGGAAATAAATACATGTATTCACTTAAATAGCGAATGCAGGACACTTTTCCCACGGTTCATTTTCATGCAAGCCAGGTAGGCTACTCCGGTTGTAAAGCGAAGCAATGTGTTTAATATTAGGAATGTTTAAAAATAAATATAGTAGGCCTAGCCTATAGAAAGCTGATGGGATCCTCCTCTTTTTAATAGAAGCCATCAAAACGCTGTTGTCTCACACAGTTACATAGCCTATAGAAATCTTGCGCAACACGGGTTTATGGGCTCTCATGTAGTGTTTGATTCGATTTTCGATTGAATTTGCATTGATGTCAGAGTGATTAGAGGGACAATAGAGTGCTGAGTACCAGGCCATTAGCGACTGGCAGTTAGCAAGTTTGGTAGGCTACTAATGACCATCAGCAGCATCTTTTACATTTTAGTCATTTAGCAGATGCTCTTCTCCAGAGTGACTTACAGTTAGTGAGTGCATTCATTTACATTACATTTACGTCATTTAGCAGACGCTCTTATCCAGAGCGACTTACAGGAGCAATTAGGGTTAAGTGCCTTGCTCAAGGGCACATCGACAGATTTTTCACCTAGTTGGCTCGGGGATTAGAACCAGCGACCTTTCGGTTACTGGCACAACGCTCTTAACCACTAAGCTACCTGCCGCCCCGTGGGAAATATACTGGCCCCCCGTGGGAAACGAACCCACAACCCTGGCGTTGCAAGCGCCATGCTCTACCAACTGAGCTACAGGAGGGCCCCACACATAGCTTTTGTTTCTTATATCCCATACATTACTTTATTGCAGAAATACAATTTGACATAAAATGGTGTTATCTTTTTTCTATATTGAGTGCACACTTCATAGTTTACGTTGTAACAGTCACTGGTATAATTTAAAGGGATACTTCGTGATTTTGGAACTTGTGGATACCATTTTAATGTATCTGTGTCCAGTATGAAGAAAGTAAGAGGTAGTTTTGCGAGGCAGACTGCAGTTTTGGAGAAGCCTAGTTACCGTGACTCAACAGTCACGTGGAATTTGACTGTGGTCATGGCTCATAAGTGCCGGTGTGGCGGTAATATGGTCAACGTAACAGCCCTACACTCACCTCACACATGCATACACTCACACATACCATCTTAACACACATAAAAGCACAAACACACACCAACATACCCCATTCCATTACAGGCTATTACACCTCAACACACACAAACACACACACCTCTCGTCTGCATGCCATTGTAAATCTTCCAGACAGCTGTGAAAATCTAACCGCCGCAAATCACGTTGAGATTAGACATTCACAAACATGATTAATGGTCTCAGGCCGTGCCCAGTGTGTGTGGAATATTAACACTGCTATGGCCAGTGGAGGATACCTGGAGCACACACACACATACACACACACTGATCTCAAGGAGAATGCTGTGTGATTTAACCATTACTGCAGTTATACAAGGCCAGGCTCAAACCTTCCACTGGTGCTAATGCTTGGTAAACCTGGACCCTTTATGGCTGAGGGCTTCTCTAACGTGTTGGCACAGAGGCCACAATCTGTGTGTCTGTGTGTGTCTGTGTGTGTGCAGGTGTGTTGTAAGCCTAGGACTGAGTGCTGTAATGGGCTCTCAGAGAAGCACAATAGATCATTTGAATGCAGCATTGTGACAACGCACACACGCGCACACACGTGCGCACACACACACACACACACACACACAGCGTTGTATTCCAATTTTGAGGACACAGATGTAGCTGTTGCTGAGACCAGAATGCATCTGTCCGTAACCAACCAACAGGTGCTGAACACAACACAGCACATAAGTTAAATACTCAATTTTCATGAATAACAAAAGCACATTTATCAGTTAAATCCTGCCATTTGGATTGTATAGCCTCAAAAGTTACTTATAGGCCTACCTCTGCTTTTGACACTGTTGTTTTTGGCAGGTGACATTGAATGGCCAGAATACAGTCAGATTGTAGTGGGTAGTGTATTTTCAAGCCTGTTCTCCAAAAATGTATTCCATTGTAATGTATTCATTTTTAAATAGATGTAGTGTTTCTGTGTCTTTGATCTGAAACCTATCACATACACAGTTAGGGACGGCTACACGGTCCACACTTCACTAGGAAGCACTTCGACCTGCATTATGAGACCTGAGAAGGGGGTGGTAGGGATCGAGGAATGTGTGATTGTGTGTGTGCCTCTAGAGAAATTAGAAAGTGACAGGGTAGAGTGGTCATAGTGACCTGAGGGGATAAAGTTTATTAAGACCTTATTAAGATTCATATGTTTGTGTGTGTGTGTGCGTTGATGTCAGTTGGGTCAGTGGCCTGGGGGAAGGACGAGAGTGTCACAGCTGTCCAATCAGAGACGCAGCATGTAGCAAAAACCCGGCCGCGCCCACACCTGCACCCTGCAGACCACACCATCTGTCCCTATATCACACACACAAACACACGCACACACGCACACACACGCACACACACACAAACACAAAACACATTTTCACATGAAATGTAATGTGAAATCATGTATTTTTTCAGAGGGTGTACTCTAGTTAGTTAAAGCCTCTTTGCCTGCGTATTTATGCCCAGATAGTGAGCCATAGCAGGGAAAGGGGGATACCTAGTCAGTTGTACAACTGAATGCATTCAACTGAAATGTGTCTTCCACATTTAACCCAACCCCTCTGAATCAGAGAGGTGTGGGGTGCTGCCTTAATCGACATCACGTCATCGGCGCCCGTGGGTTAAGATTTTTACCTTGTCAGCTCAGGGATTTGATCCAGCAACCTTTCGGTTATTGGCCCAACGCTCCTACCCGCCAGAGGGACACAGTGGGACTGTGAGATCCTGTAGTGACTCCATATGGTCTTCAGGCCCTTGCCCTGTGTCAGCCCTGCCCTGCCACTGTTACTGTGACACTGTGTATCACTGAGTGTGTATGAATGTGTGTATGAGATGCACACACACGTCACACACACAAACAAACAAATACACAGTCAGTGACTAGGGTTGGGAATTGCCAGGGACCTCACGATACAATATTATCACTGTCACAAGCTGATGTGGATGCGGTGTTGGAGTCAGGCGCAGGACACAGAAGCTCAGTCAAAACGACTTTACTAGTCAACAAGACAATACAAAATAACGGGCCTCAAACACTGGAGGCGAGCGATTACGCAAACAGTGCGTAAATACACTATCAACACGAGTACAAATATAATACATCAACGGACAGGCGGACAATCACACACAACTGCAAACAAAACTAAAGGAAACTTATAGGTGACCTAATCAATACATAACACGAAACAGGTGCACTAACAAGACAAGACCAAACAAACATTGAGACATCAAGCGGTAGTAGCTAGTACTCCGGAGACGACGAACGCCGAAGCCTGCCCGAGCAAGGAGGAGGAGCAGTCTCGGCGGAATTCGTGACAATCACAATACTTACGTGCCGATACGATATGTGTTGCGATTCTCACGATTCTATATTCTATATGTATTGCGATTTGATGTTCCAAACATATTGCTCACCATATGTTTGCTGCAGAGACAAGAGAGGGACATGAGAAAACTAGTTTTGATCAGTCATGGAAATAAAAGGGCTGAAAAAAAATTGGCTCCCTATTTAAAAAGGAGATGGATAAAAAGTTATGAAGGAAAAATACTGGAGTGTTGGTGCAAGTACAGCTGACTAGCGCAAAAAATAATATTGCAATATTGTCAAACATAATATTGCGATATATCGTCAAAAATAAAATCCCGATATGTAACTATCGATTTTTGCTCAATCACTATTATTGACAGTCAATTTCAGTATGTGTGTTTACTGTGGGCAACAGTCTTGCTCCTTAAGGTCATGTATCACAGAGTAAACACCATTAATCAACTGCAGTTAGCACACCTACTAACAACCACACATGCACACACAGATGCACACACACACACACACACACTGATCTATGACTGATCAACAAACATTCTGTCAATGATATTAACGGTCAATACGTAATAACTCAACACTCAATCTCTATCAATCCCTGATGATTGTCTTTTAAACCTGTCAATATAAAGGTGTTCATTCTTTTTGCCAGTTTTATATCCACAGCCAGGCTGTGAAGCAAGAAGGTATACCCACATCGAATGAGCTTCTGTGTGTATTAAGGTGAGAAAGAAATAGAACGATAGACAGGAAAGGTAAGAGTTATTAGGTAGCCTTCCTGTTCTATTTTTGTCTTCACCTGGGGGCCGATAGAATTGGAGAGAAGGAGAAGAAGAAAGATAATAAATTAAATAGAGGGTGAGAATGAAAACCAAAGAGTTTTGCAGATCCCTTCAAGGTTGGGATCCCTCTGAGTCATACTTGGAGTTTTCCTCGCCCCACTACTCCCATTTAGCAGATTCTCTTATCCAGAGTGACTTACAGGAGCAATTAAGGTTAAGTGCCTTGCTCAAGGGCACATTGACAGATTTTTCACCTAGTTGGTTCAGGAATTTGAACCAGTGACCTTTTGTTTACTGGCCTAACACACTTAACCGCTAGGCTACCTGCCGGCCCCTGTTTCTGCTCCCCCTGCTCTCATTCTGTACCTGCCTCAGCTGTCATTAATATATATAAAGCTCCCTTTTTCATACACTCTCTCTTCCTCGACTGAATCGTCTTATCACTCACTCTCTCTTTCTCTCTCTCCCTCCCTTACTGTGTGTTTGTGTTGAATACAGATGAGGTAGGGACTGCACCACTCCCCAGCCCTCTCTGAGCTGAAGGAGCCCTGAGAACACACACACACACACACACACACACACACACACACACACACACAAACACGGCCCCAGTCTCAGGGAAGCGTGACTATCCTTCCCTCCATTCACTTATTCACTCCCTCCTTCATCTACCCTCGTCTGTGCCTCTGGGGTCCACTCCGCTCCTCCATTCTTTCTTCATTCCCCCTTCACTCTCCTCACCTCTAATCTCTCTTCCCCTCTTTCTATTCCTTCTCTCCTCTCTTCTCCTATACTTGTGGTAAGATGAGAGCTGTTAGTGTCATACACTCTGCTTTATCTGGCAATTAATGAATAAATTATAGTTGAATATCCTTGAGACTTGCATCCTAACTGTGTGTGTCTGTGTATGTGTGTGTGTCTGTGTGTGTGCTCTCTCTATTAAAGCAGATTGAACCGAGGTTTAGTAAAGCGTGCAGGGCACCAAATCTAGTAACAACTGCACTCTGGTTATTGGAATGCTCCCTGTACACACACAAAATCATACTGTACAAAAGCTTTACTCAGTGCCTGCCGCCCATTGACAGCAGCTCCACACATATCTGTAATATTTTCTGTGTGTAATGATGAATTACTGTATATACTCTCTCTCTCTCTCTCTCTCTCTCTCTCTCTCTCTCTCTCTCTCCCAAGTGTGTGTGTTTGAGAGAGAGAGATTGAGAAGATAAAAGATGGACCACTTGTCTTTGGGAGCATGTATAGTGGTAATTGTATTTTTAAGATAGTGAGCGAGAGAGAGAGAATCAAGTTTAGTGTTTGTGGGGGGTGGGGGGAGAGGAAATATTGATGTGTGTGTGAATGACTCAGCTTTGAACAGTAGAGCGAGGCTGAAATTAAAATGAGCTCAGTCGGTCGTCACACACACACGTACGGTGGGGATGCGGTGGAGCTTGAAGGCAGGGCAGAGTGTGTGTGGAGTATAAATAGCTCTGCATTGCAACTGATGCTATTTCTGGACCAGGCATCGTGACTGACTCATCCGCAGGCAACCTCAGACGGGACACCGACACACACTTTGTACAACATACACTTACACACGCATGCACACACACTAAGTTCCTCGGTGTCCAAACCCCTCAAGATATTTGGCATGGGCCCTCAAATCCTCAAAAAGTTATACAGCTATACCACTGAGAGCATCTTGACTGGCTGCATCACTGCTAGGTCTCGATCGCATGGCGGACAGAGGGTGGTGCGGTCAGCCCAGTGCATCACTGGGGCCGAGCTCCCTGTCATCCAGGACCTCTATATCAGGCGGTGTGAAAGGAAGGTCCGGAAAATTGTTAAAGACTCCAGCCACCCAAGCCATAGACTGTTCTCTCTGCTTCCGCTCGGCAAGCGGTACCGGAGCAACAAGTCTGACACCAGCAGGCTCCTGAAAAGCTTCTATCCCCAAGCCATAAAACTGCTAAATAGCTAACGAAATGGCTACACGGACTATCTGCATTGACCTTTCAATGTTATTTTTTGCACTGACTCTATGCACAATCACACACTCACTCTATGCACACTCACACACACTCCAACACACACACATTCATACTGACTCTACGCATACGCACTCACATACAATCATCATATACGCTGCTGCTACTCTTTTTATCATATATGCTGATGCCTAGTCACCTTACCGGTATACATATCTAACCCTACCACTTCAGTACCCCTGCACATTGTAAATATGGTATTGGCACTGACCCTGGAACAGACCATGTATATACTGTAGCTTACTTACCTTCTCGTGTTCATCTTATTTCTATTTCTTGTGTGTGTTTTTGTTTTACTTTACTTTTTTTATAGTACTACTGATATTGATTACTGCATTGTTGGGAAAGAGCTTGCAAGAAAGGCATTTCACTGTAGTTGCGCACTTGACAATACAACTTGAAACACACACACTCACTCACTGCTACACTAAATACAAAAAAGTATTTAGTCAGCCACCAATTGTGCAAGTTCTCCCACTTAAAAAGATGAGAGAGGCCTGTAATGTTCATCATAGGTACACGTCAACTATGACAGACAAATTGAGGAAAAAAAATCCAGAAAATCACATTGTAGGATTTTTTATGAATTTATTTGCCAATTATGGTGGAAAATAAGTATTTGGTCACCTACAAACAAGCAAGATTTCTGGCTCTCACAGACCTGTAACTTCTTCTTTAAGAGGCTCCTCTGTCCTCCACTCGTTACCTGTATTAATGGCACCTGTTTGAACTTGTTATCAGTATAAAAGACACCTGTCCACAACCTCAAACAGTCACATTCCAAACTCCACTATGGCCAAGACCAAAGAGCTGTCAAAGGACACCAGAAACAAAATTGTAGAACTGCACCAGGCTGGGATGACTGAATCTGCAATAGGTAAGCAGCTTGGTTTGAAGAAATCAACTGTGGGAGCAATTGTTAGGAAATGGAAGACATACAAGACCACTGATAATCTCCCTCGATCTGGGGCTCCACGCAAGATCTCACCCCGTGGGGTCAAAATGATCACAAGAATGGTGAGCAAAAATCCCAGAACCACACGGCGGGACCTAGTGAATGACCTGCAGAGAGCTGGGACCAAAGTAAGAAAGCCTACCATCAGTAACACACTACGCCGCCAGGGACTCAAATCCAGCAGTGCCAGACGTGTCCCCCTGCTTAAGCCAGTACATGTCCAGGCCCGTCTGAAGTTTGCTAGAGTGCATTTGGATGATCCAGAAGAGGATTGGGAGAATGTCATATGGTCAGATGAAACCAAAATAGAACTTTTTGATCCGTGTAAAGGAAAGAATGAATGGGCCCATGTATCGTGAGATTTTGAGTGAAAACCTCCTTCCATCAGCAAGGGCATTGAAGATGAAACGTGGCTGGGTCTTTCAGCATGACAATGATCCCAAACACACCGCCCGGGCAACGAAAGAGTGGCTTCGTAAGAAGCATTTCAAGGTCCTGGAGTGGCCTAGCCAGTCTCCAGATCTCAACCCCATAGAAAATCTTTGGAGGGAGTTGAAAGTCTGTGTTGCCCAGCGACAGCCCCAAAACATCACTGCTCTATAGGAGATCTGCATGGAGGAATGGGCCAAAATACCAGCAACAGTGTGTGAAAACCTTGTGAAGACTTTTGACCTGTGTCATTGCCAACAAACGGTATATAACAAAGTATTGAGAAACTTTTGTTATTGACCAAATACTTATTTTCCACCATAATTTGCAAATAAATTCATAAAAAATCCTACAATGTGATTTTCTGGAAAAAAAATGCTCATTTTGTCTGTCATAGTTGACGTGTACCTATGATGAAAATTACAGGCCTCTCTCATCTTTTTAATTGGGAGAACTTGCACAATTGGTGGCTGACTAAATACTTTTTTCCCCCACTGTACATAACATACAGACAAAGAAATACATACAGACATGTATCCACACCACACTCAAATGCATCACCTTTCAACAATAGTTTGTGTTCTGATGAGGATTATTCCTCTGCATTTGTATCCCTCCCTCTCTAGCTCCCTTTCATTCTCACCTCTCTCACCACCCCTATATTTGTCTTTGTCTTTCATTCTTGCTCTCCCCCTCTTTCTTTGTCCATATCCTGCGAATGATTAATGTATTAGTGTTTAATTAGGCCTGTCCATGTCTGCCACAGAAAAATGATGTGTGGATTGTGGAACTATAGCTATCCAGCTCACACAGAGTCTATTGTTGCAGTGGAATGACTGCAGAACCCACTGACTCTCAGAGGTGGAGTGACTCTGTTGAGTTCCCTACAAGAAACTCTTCCCATAGAATATGATGGGAACTATGACCAGTTGATGCAGGTATAACTGTTTCCTACGGCTTGTACTACAAACTGAAGATTAGTTGAGTTACCCACCCCCCTTTACTAAGTAAAATGTTTTGAGGCCCAGTTTAAAAAAACTGAATAGCACATCTGTTATTGTTCCATGAGGTGACAGATACCCTGTTTTGTGACATCTGTCCTCTGTGTCACCCACTGCTGTATACCTGTAGATGTGAATACAAACCAGTATGAAGCCTGTAATACTATAGCTGTTGTCCAGTGTGTGGCTGATCTAGGTCCTGCTGAGGTGTTGATTATGAACTGTTTGACTAGTGTAGCTTTACACTGCCTTACACCATTAGGTAGAGTCCTGCAAGGGTCCGTTTTTTGTAGCCACACCCACTCGCGCCGGCCACATCAGGACAGATTTTCTCCACCACCCCACCCACCCACCCACATAGAATTGTTCTGAAAGCCGATCCGTGACCCACCAAATAACATCATTGTTTTTAAAGGTCACTAACAGTAAAAATCATGTTTTTCATGAAATTTTATATTTGGATGAAACCAGATCAAAGTATGATGACCAAAGTATGAAAAATGACTGTTGCTTCTACATTGTTAAAGTTCCATCATAAAGTTACTGGTCCCCTCCCAATGTCAAACACTTGGATTCAGGAGGCGGGATTATTAAGGGGATAGGGTGATATCACCCTAACTCTCATTTTAATACACCAATGGTAACATGATATTATATTACCTAATTTAATCGGATAACACATGTTTGCAGAAGGGTGGTTTATATAGCTAGATAGCTACTCTACTGGTGCCAAAATTTGACTGTAGGATGTTAGCAAATATAAATATAAAAGTTTACACTATCTATTGCGAATATGTTTTCCCCTTTCATCTGTGTCTGGTGTTAGCTAGTTACTGGCTAGCTAGGTCTTCAGCCAGCATGGAACAAAATGGGGGGGAAGGGTCGTTCAAAACTACAACACAGTTGTCATGTCAACACACCTGTCAGTGCTGCTGGGAACCGAACGTCAAACGTGAGATAATAAATGTACGTCTCTAAGCAGGTTTCCATCCAACCATTTCATGCGGATGAATTACCTGGTGCATGAAAAAAGTCACGACCAGGCTGATGGAAACAGGATATGCCCGGTACAATTTTATAAATGCCGACAGACAATTTGTTCATTTGACATGGTGGGATATTATTGTCTGTGGAAATGCCTTTATGCGCAAATGTTGATATAATAACCATCAATTCGAAGTAAACTTGGAGTCACACAATTATATTTGGTGTGGTCCTCCCACTACAACTCGGGAAACCATGCAGTTTATTAGGCTACAGGTGAAATTAGTAATGATGAACTTCACAGGGTGGTGAAAGTGCACAGTGATGAGTTTAATGCTGCTTTCCAGTAAATATCGAGGGTCTTATTCTGGTGACATGATGATGGATGCTTGACTGCCGTTTGCCAAATACAAATATTCTCGCTCTTATCCATAATAATCTCATCATGTAGACTAGACAACCCGCACAGCCTACCCACACTGTATCTGCAAGCTGTTGGCTAGAGCGCAGGTGCCAAGGCCAGAGTAGGCATGTTCTCTATTTAACGCAACAGTTTTTGTGACAAAACTATCGGTAGAGTTTAAAATGCTTTTTTATTCGATACATGAAAACTTCAGCGAAAAAGCACAGTTTGTGTGCACTACATCATCACGCACTGATTTTAATCGGCAACAAGTCCATTTGGTGGAAACATACCACTGGTTGGAAAATTCAAATATTTTCTCTATGTGGATTCTACAATATTCATATGAAAATCTGTCACCAATTGGATGGAAACCTAGCTACTGATGCAATTTCAATGTTGCTTGAGTTGCTTTGTGTATCACTAAATTTGCTTGAGATGATTTTACTGCAACACTGCTCACTCCATCTAAGTTTCTTGACATAGGCATTTCAAAGAGCTGTCAGTCAAGGCAAGCTCATGAATATAAACTCCCATCCCACTCAACCTATCTTTTCAAACTTCCTGGTAGTTAGCCATGAGTGAAAAAGTTATTTATCAAAAATATTTTGGGTGATATTAATTGTTTTTATGACTTCCCTGCTCTAAAGGTCCATTGTAGTCAATATTATGTGTTTCCTGTGTTTTGTATCATACTGTACAACAGCTGATGAAAATAACAGTGTAAAAGTGTGAAGAAATGTGCTCAGTGATATTTCCTGATAGTTTCTGGTTGAAAATACAATCTACACAGGACCTTAACAGCAGGTTTGCATGGGCGGGTGTTTCGGCTTTCCACGGTGACATCACCATGCGGTAAATTGGTTAATAGACCAATTTCAAAGAGAGTTCCAAAGCTCTCTGCCAATAACAGCTCGTTTTCAGTTTTCCCCTCCCCACTCACTCCCAGACAGTCCTAGCAAAATTAGTTATTGAGAAATATTTTTTTGCTAAAAAGCCATTTTTGCCCATTTTAATGGAAATCTATTACAGTAAGGTACTTAATTGTTACTCAGAAATGATTTGATATTTATATAAAAATGGCTGCATTGGGCCTTTAATTAATTTGTCTGTATGTCTATTCAACATTTGGATAAAAATAAACCATACCATGAATTAAGAACGATATCATCTTAATTTCACAATGTGAAGCGGCACATTGACAATTCTAATCGCTTTGAAAAATAGCCTTTTAATTAGCCTTCTTACATAATGAAAGCCTACAGCCAACATAACAAAACAAGACCTTTACATTCAGTATTGTTTAGATAATCAAATAGTTTAATTGAAACTTAAATAAACAATTTCCAGAATCAAAAAGGCTATAGGCTGCAAAAATAGCCTAATTTAATGGGCTATTCAAACTTTTTTTATTTTTTTTATTATATATATATATATATATTTTTTTTTTTCATTGGTTTTATTTTTTTTTTGTCATTTAGCAGACGCTCTTATCCAGAGCGACTTACAGGAGCAATTAGGGTTAAGTGCCTTGCTCAAGGGCACATCGACAGATTTTTCACCTAATCGGCTCGGGGATTAGAACCAGCAACCTTTCGGTTACTGGCACAACGCTCTTACCCACTAACCTACCTGCCTGCCGTTTACCAGGAACACAGATTAAAACTCTATTACTCTGGCTTGCGTATGGTCGAAATAAACAAAAGCCTGAATTAACGTAAAAATTTACTGATAATTAACTTAATTATCTTAAATAAAATACTTGTTTGCACTTTTTTCAGGCTGTGTATCCATTTCACTCGTGCAGCTCCTGTTTCCACAACGGTATTATTCCATCATTATCTTGCCGGTTACATTAGCCATTTCGCGTGAGCTAGGCTAGCCAGGAAAAGTGAACTTGGCGATGTAGTCGTGCGTGTGGGAAGGGAACATAAACTCTGCACATGGACAAATTTAGGAATGTTTCAGCACCACACAAATAATGGACAGTTCACTGTTTCAGCCTAGGCCACTACAGGTAACTGCCAAAATAATGGAAAGACTTAAGTAAATGAGGAATACAAAGTGTATTGAAAGCAGGTGCTGCCACACCGGTGTGGTTCCTGAGTTAATTAAGCAATTAACATCTCATCATGCTGAAGGCCATGTATATAAATGCTGGACTGGCCATTATTTTGGCTACCATGGCTATGCCCACATAGGATGACAATGCCCCATCCACAGGGCACGAGTGGTCACTGAATGGTTTGATGACCATGATAACGATGTAAACCATATGCCATGGCCGTCTCAGTCACCAGATCTCAACCCAATTGAACACTTATGGGAGATTCTGGGGTAGCGCCTGAGACAGCCGTTTCCACAACCATCAACAAAACACCAAATTACGGAATTTATTGTGGAAGAATGGTGTCGCATCCCTGGAAGAGAGTTCCAGACCCTTGTAGAATCTATGCCAAGGTGAATTGAAGCTGTTCTGACTCGTGGTGGCCCAGTGCCTTATTAAGACACTTTATGTTGGTGTTTCCTTTACTTTGGCAGTTACCTCTATGCCTGCCTCACCGCTCACAAAATGGAATTCGCAACGCAATGCAACACAACAAGCTCCTGGGTTGTAAAAAATATATGTATATTATCTTGATTTTAATATAATTGTTCTGAACCGCGAGCCAACCCGCGGGGAACCGTGGGTATCCGACCCAATGCAGGACTCTACTATGAGGGTCATTCCACGAAAAGAGTGCTTTTTGCGTCCCTTTGATATTTTAAGTAGAAATGTAGTCTTTGCTCAGCAACACCCCAGAATGTTGGGCAACCAATCGCAGCGCTCCAATGGATAGCAACTATCGTCAAGTCCGACACCTCGGACAAGCTCACATTTAAATTGCATGAAAGCCAGTGAGGCAAAACAGAGTTTTCTTTAAATAAAATAATGTTTAAAAGGCTAAATAACTTAACACTGCACCAGGAGTACTTGCTACTGTGATTCCTGAAATGCAAAACCTGTTGATGGTATTTTTCTAATCTGATTACATTGTTTCATACCTCAGCTGGTCAGCTAGCTCTCAGTCTCATTGACCACCAAACGTTGCTAATGCTAGCTAACTAGATTATAACTTGTTTTCTCAAAATGTACAGTACAAGTCAAAAGTTTGGACACACCTACTCATTAAAGGATTTTTCTTTATTTTTACTATTTTCTACATTGTAGAATAATAGTGAAGACATCAAAACTATGAAACCGCGCAGGTAGCTTAGTGGGTAAGAGCGTTGTGCCAAAAGGTCGCTGGTTCTAATCCCCGAGCCGACTAGGTGAAAAATCTGTCGATGTGCCCTTGAGCAAGGCACTTAACCCTAATTGCTCCTGTAAGTCGCTCTGGATAAGAGCGTCTGCTAAATGACTAAAAAATGTAAAAAATATAAATGAAACAACACATATGGAATCATGTACTAACCAAAAAAGTGTTAAACAAATCAAAATATATTTTAGATTCTTCAAAGTAGCCACCCTTTGCCTTGATGACAGCTTTGCACACTCTTGGCATTCTCTCAACCAGATTCATGAGGAATGCTTTTCCAACAGTCTTGAAGGAGTTCCCACATATGCTGAGCACTTGTTGGCTACTTTTCCTTCACTCTGCGGTCCAACTCATCCCAAACCATCTCAATTGGGTTGAGGTCGGGTGATTGTGGAGGCCAGGTCATCTGATACAGCACTCCATCACTCTACTTGGTCAAATAGCCCTTACACAGCCTGGGGTGTGTTTTGGGTCACTGTCCTGTTGAAAACAACAAAGATGGGATGGCGTATCGCTGCAGAATACTGTGGTAGCCATGCTGGTTAAGTGTGCCTTGAATTCAAAATTAATCACAGACAGTGTCACCAGCAAAACACCCCCACACCATCACACCTCCTCCTTCATGCTTCACGGTGGGAACCACACATGCGGATATCATCCGTTCAGCTACTCTGCGTCTCACAAAGACACAACAGTTGGAACCAAACATCTCAAATTTGGACTCGTCAGACCAAAGGACAAATTTCCACCGGTCCAATGTCCATTGCTCGTGTTTCTTGGCCCAAGCAAGTCTCTTCTTATTATTGGTGTCCTTTAGTAGTGGTTTCTTTGCAGCAATTAGACCATGAAGGCCTGATACAAGCAGCCTCCTCTGAACAGTTGATGATGAGATGTGTCTGTTACTTGAACTCTGTGAAGCATTTATTTGGGATGCAATCTGAGGTGCAGTTAACTCTAATGAACTTATCCTCTGCAGCAGAGGTAACTCTGGGTCTTCCTTTCCTGTGGCGGTCCTTGTGAGAGCCAGTTTCATCATAGCGCTTGATGTTTTTCAAATTTTCATGTCTTAAAGTAATGATGGACTGTCGTTTCTCTTTGCTTATTTGAGCTGTTCTTGCCATAATATGGACTTGGTCTTTTACCAAATAGGGCTATCTTCTGTATACCACCCCTACCTTGTCACAACACAACTGATTGGCTCAAACGCATTAAGAAGGAAAGAAATTCCACAAATTCACTTTTAAGAAGGCACACCTGTTAATTGAAATGCATTCCAGGTGACTACCTCATGAAGCTGGTTGAGAGAATGCCAAGAGTGTGCAAAGCTGTCATCAAGGAAAAGGGTGGCTACTTTGAAGAATCTCAAATCTCAAATATATTTATTTGTTTAACACTTTTGTGTAGAAAATAGTAAAAATAAAGAAAAACCCTGGAATGAGTGGGTGTGTCCAAACTGTTGACTGATACTGTATGTTAGCTAGTAAAGTTAGCAATGTTATGAATACAACTCCCATCTGCTGTCGACATCAGGATGCAATTTGAGAACACTAGTTAGCTCCAAAGGTGGCTATCGCTTTGACTTTAAGCTGACAGTGAATTCAATGCCATTCAGTGGCTAGCTACACTACAAACATACTTTTACTAGGTTCCTGTGAAGCAATTGTAATGACAGTCCACCAAAACATACCCAAGAGTTTCCTGATTAGCAAGGGGTAGACTGTGTTTAATTTAATTGTGTATTAGAAACACAGTTGGAGATCATTGTGATGGGACTTCTCCAGAGGTTGAATGGGGAATTGGGCTTCCTGGGAAAATGTTGTCTGAGGTTGCAACAGTAACCAAGGGGGGCGGGGCTTAGCGTAGGGTCAATTGTGCACCAATATTGCATTTTAAAAGCCTGTTATATTAAATTAAGTGCCACATGGAGAATTCAATAAATCTGATTTTTTTATATGAATAAATACTTGCTAAAGTGCCAAAACTTGTTTTTTATTAAGTTGAACATGTGCTCTTTATGACAGAATGTTAACATTAGGTGAAATCAAAAGTTACACTTCTCGAAAGGCACTGAATTGGTGGAACGACACATCAGCTCTTGGCTTTAACCTCAGTCACTGAGTCACAGTCACTCATCATACAACACACCGGGACATAAAAAACTGTAATATCTTATGTTTCACCGAGTCGTGGCTGAACGATGACATGAATAACATACAGCTGGCGGGTTATCCACTGTATCGGCAGGATAGAACAGCAGCCTCTGTTAAGACAAGGGGTGGCGGTCTATGTATATTTGTAAACAACAGCTGGTGCACGATATCTAAGGAAGTCTCGAGGTTTTGCTCACCTGAGGTAGAGTATCTCATGATAAGCTGTAGACCACATTATCTACCAAGAGAGTGTTCATCTATATTCTTCGTAGCTGTCTATTTACCACCACAAACCGATGCTGGCACTAAGACCGCACTTAATGAACTGTATACGGCCATAAGCAAACAGGAAAATGCTCATCCAGAGTTGGCGCTCCTAGTGGCCGGGGACTTTAATGCAGGGAAACTTAAATCTGTTTTACCTCATTTCTACCAGCATGTTAAATGTGCAACCAGAGGGAAAAAAAACTCTAGACCACCTTTACTCCACACACAGAGACGCGTACAAAGCTCTCCCTCGCCCTCCATTTGGCAAACGTGACCATAATTCTATCCTCCTGATTCTATCCTCCAACAAACGAACATGGTCCAAGCACACCAAGACAGTCGTGAAAGGGCACGGCAAAACGTATTCCCCCTAAGGCATGGGTCCTCAGATCCTCAAAAGGTTCTACAGCTGTACCATCGAGAGCATCCTGACTGGTTGTATCACTGCCTGGTATGGCAACTACTCGGCCTCCGCCCAGTACATCACTGGGGCCAAGCTTCCTGCCATCCAGGACCTCTATACCAGGCGGTGTCAGAGGAAGGCCCTAGAAATTGTCAAAGACTCCAGCCACCCTAGTCATAGACTGTTCTCTCTGCTACCGCACGGCAAGCGGTACAATTTGATTTGATTTGATGGTTTTCTAGTTATGCCTCTTCTTCTCTCCTGTCCGTCAACCCTTTTCCTTCCTCTTTTCTTTTTTTATTCTGCCTTTATCTGTCCTCTTATTTCTCCCCCATTTCCTCCTTCTCTTCCTCTTCCTCCACTCTTGCAGTCTTTATATTCACTTCATGTCTTCTCCCTTTTCTATATGTTCTCACAACTCTCCTCCCTCTACGTTTCTCCCTCTTTCCCTCTCTCTGGCCTTGCACCCAGCTCAGTCTGGGTAGCGAAAGACACACTGGTGCCACTTGGCCACTAACCCCACACACACACACAGCCCTGTTTCAGGGCCACTGAGTGCCAACGTCTGTTTCAAGGGGCCACTAGTCATGCCAATCGGACTTGGCACACGACATAACAGTTTGCTGATGACACAACAGTGGTAGGCCTGACTACCAACAAGGACAAGCCAGCCTATAGGGAGGAGGTGAGAGCCCTGGCGGAGTGGTGCAAGGAAAATAACCTCTCCCTCAACTTCAACAAAACGAAGGAGCTGATCTTGGACTTCAGGAAACAGCAGAGAGAGTACTCCCCCATCCAATTCGACGTGGCCGCAGTGGAGAGGGTGAAAATATTAAAGTTCCTCGGCGTGCACATCACTGACGACCTGAAATGGTCCATTCACACAGACAGTGTGGTGAAGAAGGCGCTTGGCCCATAATACCCTCACAAACTTCTACAGATGCACCATTGAGGGTATCTTGTCGGGCTGGATCACTGCCTGGTACTGCAATTGCACCGTCCGCAACTGCAGGGCTCTCCAGAGGGTGGTGCGGTCAGCCCAACGGATCACCTGGGGCACACTGCCTGCCCTCCAGGACATCTACAGTAACCAGTGTCACAGGAAGGCCAAGAAGGTCATCAAGGACCTCAGCCACCCGAACCATGGCATGTTCACCCCGCTACCATCTAGAAGGCGGAGACAGTTTAGGTGCATCAAAGCTGGAACCGAGAGACTGAAAAACAACTTCTATCTCCAGGCCATCAGACTGTTAAATAGTCACCACTAGCCGGCCTCCACCCATTAACTTGCCCTGAACCTTAGTCACTGTTACTAGCCGGCTACCACCTGGTACTCAACCCTGCACATTAGAGACTGCTGTCCTATGTACATAGCCATTGAACACTGGTCACTTTAATAATGTTACATACTATTTTACCCACTTTGAACTGAACAAAAATATACAATGAAACATGTAAAGTGTTGGTCCCATGTTCCATGAGCTGAAATTAAAGATCCCAGAAATGTTCTATACGCACAAAAAGCTTATTTCTCTCAAATTTTGTGCACAAATTTGTTTATATCCCTGTTAGTGAGCATTTCTCCTTTGCCAAGATAATCCATCCACCTGACAGGTGTAGCATATCAAGAAGCTGATTAAACAGCTTGATCATTACACAGGTGCAACTTGTGCTGGGGACAATAAAAGGCCACTCTAAAATGTGCAGTTTTGTCACACAACACAATGCCACAGATGTCTCAAGTTTTGAGGGAGCGTGCAATTGGCATGCTGACTGCAGGAATGTCCAGAAGAGCTGTTGCCAGATCATTTAATGTTCATTTCTCTACCATAAGCCGCCTCCAACGTCGTTTTAGAGAATTTGGCAGTTCGTCCAACCAGCCTCACAACCGCAGACCACGTGTATGGCGTCGTGTGGGCGAGCGTTTTGCTGATGTCAACGTTGTGAACAGAGTGACCCATGGTGGCGATGGGGTTCTGGTATGGGCATAAGCTACAGACAGCGAACACAATTGCATTTTAGTGATAGCAATTTTAATGCACAGAGATACTGTGACGAGATCCTGAGGCCCATTGTCGTGCCATTCATCCGCTACCATCACCTCATGTTTCGGCATGATAATGCACAGCCCCATGTCGCAATGATCTGTACACAATTTCTGGAAGCTGAAAATGTCCCAGTTCTTCCATGGCCTGCATACTCACCAGACATGTCTCCCATTGAGCATGTTTGGGATGCTCTGGATCGACGTGTATGACAGCGTGTTCCAGTTCCCACCAATATCCAGCAACTTCGCACAGCCATTGTTGGACAACATTCCACAGGCCACAATCAACAGCCTGATCAGCTCTATGTGAAGGAGATGTGTCGTGCTGCATGAGGCAAATGGTGGTCACACCAGATACTGACTAGTTTTCTGATTCACACCCCTACTTTTGTTATGTACAGTATCTGTGACCAACAGATGCATATCTGTATTCCCAATCATGTGAAATCCATAGATTAGGGCCTAATGAATTTCTTTAAATTGACTGATTTTCTTATATGAGCTGTAACTCAGTAAAAACTTTAAATTGTTGCATGTTGCGTTTAGATTTTTGTTCAGTATATATACTATATTCTAGTCATGGTTCATCTTATATAACTACTGCTGTACACACCTTTTCTATTCATATATTATACAACGGGTGGGTCTAATCCTGAATGCTGATTGGTTAAAACCGCATTCCAGCCGGTGTCTATTGCACAAGTTTCCACCGGCTAAATCTATGACTTTAAAATGCCTATTTACTCTGTTCAATCTGACGGCGCAATCTACTGTCTCATCAACCCTGCCAGGCAATTTATAAACTTGATCTCCACTATAAAAAGCATCTAGACATTATCTCACATTTCTTTTAGACTAACATTTAGTTTTCAACAGCAGGGATTTGTATAAATCTTGCTGTCTGTCTCTCCTACATTTGCAAATTGTTTCAATATTCAAATTCGATCTCCAGCTGTCCCATAGTAATGACCGTGTCAGGTGTCGGGATGAGACATACAGGTAGGCATCTTTTCTTAGCCAGTCGAAATAATGAATCAGCATCATCATTAATGTCAATAGAAAACAGCTTAAACAAATGCAAATTCAGCTACTTCGTTGCTTTCTGGCTGCACTGTTAGATGTGACTGTAAGTTCGCCGTAGTTGGCTAGCTAGCAAGCAAGCAAGGGATAAGAACGTTGCCAGCCAATATGGAAATGGAACATTTAGAATGAATGACTGGGTTGCGTCCATAGATACAGAACAAAAAGACTGAATGACTGGGTCGCGTCTCTGGCAACCGAACCGATAAAACTAACGACCAGCCAGCTTGGGTAGCAACCCTAGATTTGTGTCGGGACTATATCTTGTGGAAGGATGAAATAGTATGAATAAATTCATCAAAATAGCGTTTTTAATGAAAATATGTCGATCATTATTTGAATTTGTTGGTAACCCATTGTTACCAAGTGATAATGCCCTCAAAGCCGGTGTTTGGAGGATATACTGACTTTGTCTCGGGCCTAACAACCTCCGTGCCAATATATCCTCCAAACACTGGCTTCTCAAGCATTATCACTTAACTGTCCATACGTTCTATACACACCATTATTTATATATACTCTGACATTGCTCATTCTGATATTTCTTAATTTCTTAATTTTAATTTTGGGGATTTGTTTGTATTGTTTTGTACTGCTATGTATTACTGCCCTGTTGGAGCTAGACACACAAGCATTTAGCTGCACCTGCGGCAATGTCTGCAAATATGTGTACGCAACCAATTTGATTTGATTTGATTTGGTTTGGACAGTGGCACTATAAAGGTGCCGCTCCTAAAACCGTGTGTGTGTTGATGTGTATGTGTGTTTGTGTGTACGTGTGTATGTGTGTTTGTGTGTATGTGTGTGGGTACCAGGGTTATTTGAGTGTATTTCATCAGCCTTCACTCACACTTACCCTGTTCTCTCTTTCTTTTTTCTTTCTCTCTCCGCGCTCCAGAGTGATCTTTGGTCGCAGTCTGGTTGTGGTAGCGGCACTGTCAGGGGTCTTATTTCATGGTGTTCAAACACACACACACACACATACACACACACTCCTCGCAGAGTAAAGACGAGGAAATTGTTTTACATGAAAAGCGAAAAAACCTTTTCCAGTTTGAGTTGTGAGCCTGCCGCATGAAGCACACTGTTAACTCGTTGGCTCATGTTTTGTGACTGAGTGATGGAGAGCAGAACCAAACAGAAATACTTTTTGGATTTGTGTCCTCCCGCTCTAATCTCTAGTTCAGCATGTCATTTTGAGCAGACGTTAGTGGTTGAAAAATAATGCATTCATGTTGTGTTGTAATAGAAAACATGACTCCAAAGGATACTGATGGTTCATTCACACTGCTTGTAAAGTGTCACCTTTTTATCATTTCTATCTCCAATATTTTAGTATGCCTTCTGACATTCATCAAAATAGACGTTCAACAATAGTGGACTATAGTGGTCATGAATAAAATACAATGTTCATGTGATTTGGGATGTTAGTTTGAAGTGACTCAGAGATGTAACGTTGAATTTGAACTGAAGTATGAATGTTGATGTGTGATGTGAGTTGATGTCAGAGAGAGGATTAAAGTTATGCTCCAGAACTTTTATATAATTTTTGCCAGTAGTTTTGAAAGTGGTGCTCGAGCCAAAACAGGATACGTTACGAATCCAATTCGTATACTATGTTATGAATATGTTGTGCTTACGATCCCAGACTGCATCTTTAAGTGGTGATGCAACGCTCTGGGGTTATTGAGGAGCTTATCATCATGGTTCCTGTGGCTGTCTAGTAATTGGCAGGCTGATTTCCTGGTCCTTGATTACAGCTATCTCGGGTGTATTCAGCTGAAGAAGGGGAATTAGAGATGATGGGGTGTGTGTGTGTGTGTCAGTTCCCTGAAGGTCTACCATGTTTCACTGTTGAGACATTTCTGGATAGAGTGAAGGCAAGTAATGGCTTAGTGCTGTGTAATGGTTGTATGCCAAGCTAAAGGACAGGGAAAGGCATAGAGGGAGTATACCCAGGAGACTGACACAGTGAAGCAGGTTTAAGCTGTGATCAGAGAGAGGGATAACAGCAGGTTTCCTCCAGGAGAAGGAGTTGATGCAGCTCCTCTATCCGATCAGAGTGAGCCCTACCTTTGCTTGGAGCTCTGGGACTCTGGGCGTCTGGTTCTATGCTGGATTCTCCATGCTAAGGTAGCAGATGTGTACTAGCAGGCTAGTGAAGTGCTAGTGCAGTTTCCAACCTATGTTGAAGTCACCTGTCCTGAGATATAAGAAATCAACTTTCGCTCACAAAGTGAGATTGGGAAATGTATCCTCCTATTCAGGAAAAATCGGGTAGCACATTCCGACATCCTAACAATCCAACATGTTAACATTCCAATAGGTTAACATCCCAACATTCTAACATTCTCCAAAGCAGACACATGCTGCAACCTGACTTTGCCGTAACCTAGCAACCATGGAAGGATGAGGGCTCACTAGAACACAGCCAGAGTTCCAGCTGGTGTTTGTTTATGTGTGTGTGTGTGTCGATATTTGTGTATGTCCAGCTCCTTAGCCTTCTTGTTAGCCTGTGTGTAAGGAATGTGTATATTAGCGTGTGTGTGATGGGGTAATGGATGATCTTTGTGGAAATGAGCGCTTGCCTCAGTCCTGCAGCGAAGATTAATATCAACCATACATTCATCTCTAATTACCACGGCAGGGCACACGCACGCACTTACACATGTACACACACACACACACACACACATACACAAGAAAACACACACTAAGACACACACACCAAATGCCTTCCTTGGCTAAGAACACACACAAACCATTGTCATGCAATTTAATGGCTAGCTACTAAGCGATTGCCAGTGTTGGGTTTGCGTCTGTTATTTTGAGGAAATGAAATGAAAAACTGGTCTTAAATAAAGGTTAAAATGTAAATAAAAACATTTAATTGTGTCCACTTTATCCACAGGATACAAGAACTGACTCTGTGATTATGAACTTACAACTTACTCCACTCAACGTTCTGTGACATACTTCCCTTTCAGCCACAATGGAGACACATCTGTATCTGTTAACCTGCAATGAACTGTACATATGCTGTAGTTAACTTTTTCTCTCTGTCTCTCTGTCTCTGTGTCTCTGTCTCTCCCCCCGTGTCAGTGTTGAGTATAGGAGAAGGAGGCTTCTGGGAGGGCACGGTCAAGGGGAGAACAGGCTGGTTCCCTGCCGACTGTGTGGAGGAGGTTCAGATGAGACAGTACGACCCTCGGCTAGGTAATGACTGGAGAACACACACACACACAGACAGCTCTGTACAACACACACTCTCTCACTCTTCACAGTGTAAAGTTACTTTGGCTCGCTAGCCCTGTCCACAGCGCTGAACAGGCTGGTGGAACTATGGGTGCTGTCCAAGATGCTGATTCAGCCATGTATGTACAATACTATGTATGCTGACCTCTAATGTGTATACTGACTGTGGACACACACACTCCCACACGCACGCACGCACACACACACACACACACCTGAAGATGCTCATAATCACATCCTCTCCACCCACACACACTGTTGAGGTGTCAAACCTTTCCCACCATGATGAATGCACCATCTGTCTCACTTAGACAGGTAGCCTATTGGTTAGAGCATTGGGCCAGTAACCGAAAGGTCGCTGGTTCAAATACCTGAGCTGACAAGGTGAAACAATCTGTTGAAGTGCCTTTGGGCAAGGCAATTCACCCTATTTTGCTCCAGGGGTGCCGTACTACTATGGCTAATCCTGTAAAAAAACACATTTCACTGCACCTATCCGGTGTATGTGACAATAAACAAGGACAACAGAGCCCATAAAAAGGGAAAACATACTGTACATGTTGCATTCATTAATGTACTCTCTATCTCTGCATGGTTAGATTGGTTTATGGGTAAACAGGTGGTCTGAACCTTCTCCATCACAGAGTGTGTGTTAAACAGGCTGTCTGAATCACACTACTGTCTGAGCAGAACACCACAAGTCCCATTAGGAACCCACTGGTGCAGCTCCTACCTATAGAGCAGTGGGATGGGTAGAGGTGTTCTGGAAAGGGGTCTGAGGGTGTGTCTAGGGAGGGTTTTGTGGAAATGGGAATGTCTCTTGTCTTTCCCCTCAATACCACTTGAGGAATCCTGTCCCCTGATGGGATCAGGGGTCAGGAGGGGTGAGGAGAGAGTGCCTGGGTGAGAGGGTGAGAAAAGGGGGGACTAAATACACCATTTACAGTGGGGGAAAAAAGTATTTAGTCAGCAACCAATTGTGCATGTTCTCCCACTTAAAAAGATGAGAGAGGCCTGTAATTTTCATCATAGGTACACGTCAACTATGACAGACAAATTGAGATTTTTTTTCTCCAGAAAATCACATTGTAGGATTTTTTATGAATTTATTTGCAAATTATGGTGGAAAATACGTTTTTGGTCACCTACAAACAAGCAAGATTTCTGGCTCTCACAGAACTGTAACTTCTTCTTTAAGAGGCTCCTCTGTCCTCCACTCGTTACCTGTATTAATGGCACCTGTTTGAACTTGTTATCAGTATAAAAGACACCTGTCCACAACCTCAAACAGTCACACTCCAAACTCCACTATGGCCAAGACCAAAGAGCTGTCAAAGGACACCAGAAACAAAATTGTAGACCTGCACCAGGTTGGGAAGACTGAATCTGCAATAGGTAAGCAGCTTGGTTTGAAGAAATCAACTGTGGGAGCAATTATTAGGAAATGGAAGACATACAAGACCACTGATAATCTCCCTCGATCTGGGGCTCCACGCAAGATCTCACCCCGTGGGGTCAAAATGATCACAAGAACGGTGAGCAAAAATCCCAGAACCACACGGGGGACCTAGTGAATGACCTGCAGAAAGCTGGGACCAAAGTAACAAAGCCTACCACACTACGCCGCCAGGGACTCAAATCCTGCTGTGCCAGACGTGTCCCCCTGCTTAAGCCAGTACATGTCCAGGCCCGTCTGAAGTTTGCTAGAGTGCATTTGGATGATCCAGAAGAGGATTGGGAGAATGTCATATGGTCAGATGAAACCAAAATATAACTTTTTGGTAAAAACTCAACTCGTCGTGTTTGGAGGACAAAGAATGCTGAGTTGCATCCAAAGAACACCATACCTACTGTGAAGCATGGGGGTGGAAACATCATGCTTTGGGGCTGTTTTTCTGCAAAGGGACCAGGACGACTGATCCGTGTAAAGGAAAGAATGAATGGGGCCATGTATCGTGAGATTTTGAGTGAAAACCTCCTTCCATCAGCAAGGGCATTGAAGATGAAACGTGGCTGGGTCTTTCAGCATGACAGTGATCCAAAACACACCGCCCGGGCAACGAAGGAGTGGCTTCGTAAGAAGCATTTCAAGGTCCTGGAGTGGCCTAGCCAGTCTCCAGATCTCAACCCCATAGAAAATCTTTGGAGGGAGTTGAAAGTCCGTGTTGCCCAGCGACAGCCCCAAAACATCACTGCTCTAGAGGAGATCTGCATGGAGGAATGGGCCAAAATACCAGCAACAGTGTGTGAAAACCTTGTGAAGACTTACAGAAAACATTTGACCTGTGTCATTGCCAACAAAGGGTATATAACAAAGTATTGAGAAACTTTTGTTATTGACCAAATACTTATTTTCCACCATAATTTGCAAATAAATTCATTAAAAATCCTACAATGTGATTTTCTGGAGAAAAAAATTCTCATTTTGTCTGTCATAGTTGAGTTGTACCTATGATGAAAATTACAGGCCTCTCTCATCTTTTTAAGTGGGAGAACTTGCACAATTGGTGGCTGACTAAATACTTTTTTTCCCCACTGTAAATGCATTGTGGGGAGATATGGAGAGGAAGGAGGGGAGGGAGTGAGATAGTGAGGGAGAAGAATGAGGGAGGATCTACTAAAAGACAGAGGAGAAGAGATGATCAGGCAGCTCTCTGTCTCTGATTTTTCTCCTCTCCCTCCTGTGTTTCCGTATTCCCTCTCCTCTCTTGCTGTTTCCCCCCTCTCCCTCCCTCCCTCCTCTTTCTCTCTCACTCTCGTTCTCTCTCTATCCTTTATTTGTCTCTTCCCCCTCCTCTCTCTCTGTTTCCCTCCTCTCTCCCTCCAGTTCTCCTTCTCCTTCACTTCTTTCCATTGGGTATTGAAGTACAGAAACGTTGTGTTTTTCTTAGATTGTTGAATATTAACTCAACAAATGATTTTGGTGCAATAAATAAGTCTAGCTGAATAGTAATTGTTGAAACTCAACAGTTGGTGATACACAGTTGTTTTTGAAGGAGTTATATGTATTACAGATGTTTCAATAGTGATGAATTAATAGGTAATATACTAGAGGACACACACACAAACTCAGACACACACTCACACATGTAGACACAAGCACACACACACTCAGACAAACACCACACACAAATATCCTTGTTTACCTGAAGGTAAGCATTGAGGCGTCACTGACAGTCACGCAGTATATCTCAGCTCAGTGAAGCAGGAAAGACAGCCCTGTCTACAATGAACTAACCCAAACAACACTGCTCCCTGTGTGTGTGTGTGTGTGTGTGTGTGTTACCCATGTGTACGTGAGGGTGTAGTTGTATTGAAGTTGTTGTGTTCCACAAATCAGAGTGTGTTTGAGTAACTGACTGTGCTGCAGGCTCCTCTATCTACAAGCTCTCACATTCTCACTGCAGAATTAGACGTTTTTCCACATTTCTCCAAACGTCAAATTTAGAAGCTGCAAAAGCGAGTGTCTCTCTGCTCCTATACATCAACCCTGTGTCATGACTCACTGTCCCATCTCCTTTATCTATCCAACTGTCTCTCTATATATATATTTTTGTCCCCTCCCCCTCCCATTCTCCCCCTTATTACCTCTCTGTTTTGATTTGGCTGTAAGGATGTGGTCATAGAGAGAGAGAGAGAGAGAGAGAGAGAGAGAGAGAGAGAGAGAGAGAGAGAGAGAGAGAGAGAGAGAGAGAGAGAGAGAGAGAGAGAGAGAGAGAGAGAGAGAGAGAGAGAGAGAGAGAGAGAGAGAGAGAGAGAGAGAGAGAGAGAGAGAGAGAGAGAGAGAGAGAGAGAGAGAGAGAGAGAGAGAGAGAGAGAGAGAGAGAGAGAGAGCTAATAATGTCAGTTCAAAACCAACACAGTTCTTACCAATACCATAGGTAAAGATAGGGCAACATTTAACCTGTTATTTACAGTAGGCCTATAGTTTACTTTTATAGATCTTGCAGTCCCAAAAATGAAAACTCTGCCCACCCTGTATGGTCAAGCTAGCTAATTCAAGTACACCGGAAGTAATTGATCAGGGATCCTGAGTGGCGCAGCGGTCTAAGGCACTACAAACCCGGGTTCGATCCCGGGCTACAGTATATCACAACCGGCCGCGATCTGGCGGCGCACAATTGGCCCAACGTCGTCCCAGGTTCGGGGAGGGTTTGGCGGGGTAGGCCGTCATTGTAAATAACAATTTGTTCTTAACTGACTTGCCTAGTTAAATAAAGGTACCAACAAATATTTAAAGTATTTGACGTAAATATTTGATCCAGGTCTGGTTAATAGCTGTACATATCCCACTTACCCTGATAACGGCCATGACGCATAGAGTAGGGCTGCTCTGCCTTGACGACGGTTACTACCCCATCTATCCTACTGCAGAGAACTGGCAGGTCTGACACTAATACAGGGCAACAATCCATCCCGCCAGATCCTACTGCCTATCCATGACTCTACTACCCACACTGCTCCCAGCCGTCCATCACTAACTACTGTACTCCTACCACCACTGCTCCCAGCTGTCCATCACTAACTACTGTACTCCTACCACCACTGTTCCCAGCCGTCCATCACTAACTACTGTACTCCTACCACCACTGCTCCCAGCTGTCCATCACTAACTACTGTACTCCTACCACCACTGCTCCCAGCCGTCCATCACTAACTACTGTACTCCTACCACTCCTATTTATTGTGACACCTCTCTCTGTCTATCTCTTTCTCTCAATTCAATTTCAATTCAATTTAAGGGCTTTATTGGCATGGGAAACGTATGTTAACATTGCCAAAGCAAGTGAAGTAGATAGTAAACAAAAGTGAAATAAACAATAAATATTAACAGTAAACATTACACTCAGAAGTTTCAAAAGAATAAAGACATTTCAAATGTCATATTATGTATATATACAGTGTTGTAACAATGTGCAAATAGTTAAAGTACAAATGGGAAAATAAATAAACATAAATATGGGTTGTATGGGTCTCTCTCTCTCTCTCTCTCTCTCTCTCTCTCTCACACACACACACACGCCAAGAGGACAACAATCTGGAGATTACACTTTATAAGTTACTGCAGGTAGGAGAGAGAGAGATAAAGAAAGGGAGAAAGAGATTAAGGGAGAGAAGGAAGTGATTCAGGACAGAGGAATGAAGGGAAGGGGAGGGAAAGATAAGGAGGGAGGGAGAGACTGATGGAGAGAATGAGAGAGAGAAAGAAAAGGATATTGATTGATTAAATTCATTAACACAACATTGAGTGATGCAGTGGTGAAATGCTGCTGGCTGTGGGTGTATTGGTGTTTGCATTTGTTTGCTTTTGCGTGTGTGTGTGTGTGTGTGTGTGTGTGTGTGTGTGTGTGTGTGTGTGTGTGTGCGCATGCCATGCACGTGTGTGACTGTGGATGGTATGGTGATATCACAGCTTTATAAACTAAGGACGTTTTCACATATGAAATTCGGTACCCTGGTTCGGTTTCCTTGAATGTTTTTTTTTTTTTTTTTTGAGAATACGTTTTGCTTTCACAAGACCTGGGTGCGATTAGCAAGACACACATTCTACATGACGTTAGTGAGCTAGCTTGTTTACTTTGGGCAAAAATGTTACATGCGACTCGCACTGCCACATCACAATACCTGGTACTCTGGTCTGCATCTTGGACCCGCTACTCATGCAGGTCCAGGATTAGTTTCAGCCAGGATTCGTTTGAATTTCACACGCTTTATAGCGCGGATCAGGGTACCAAATGCTCCAGGATCCAGATCATAACGGGATATGTAAAAGCCCCCTAAGTTGTGTTACTGGTAGTTTTAGCAACTACGTAACATTAGCAACAAGGCTTGAGATTTCTTAATGGTTTTGTATGTATACACTCTCTTCTCTCTCCTCTTCCCTCCCGCCCTCCCTCCCCAGTGCTGAGTACTTGAATGACTCACTGCCTTACGAATCACCAGTCAGATACAGACTGCTCTATTTTTAGCCTGCCCATTAAAAAGTTTGGGAGTCACTTCTTCCTCCCCTCCCTCCCTCCCTCTCTCCCTCTCTCTCCCTCCCTCTCTCCCTCCCTCGCTCGCTCCCTCTCTCTCACACCCTCTCTACTCTCCTGGAATGCTAATCAAAGGACCTCTGCAGCAGGAGAGAAAAGGGAGTCATGGTTGAAAGAGAAAGGGAAAGAGAGAAAAGAGGAGAGAGCAGGCAGAAGAAAAAGAGGGGAGCTGTGGGCATTGAGAGAAGTGAGGGGCAGATAGAGACACATAAGGTATTTTCCAGCAGACATGTTTTGGAGTTTTAGCAGAAACACACACACACAGATCTAACTAGCTAGGGCTGCATTTGATACCTGAGCTCTGAGATGAGACAGTAATAATCACACTCATACAGAAGCTCTAAACTCTTAGAAAAAAATGTGCTATCTAGACTTGAACCTAAACGGGTTCTTTGACTGTCCCCATTGGAGAACCCTTTGAATAACCCTTTTTGGTTCCAGATGGAACCCTTTTGGTTCCAGGTAGAACCTTTTTGGGTTCCATGTAGAACCCTTTCCACAGAGGGGTCTACATAGAACACAAAAGGGTTATCCTATGGGGACAGCCGAAGAACCCTTTTGGAACTTTTTTTCTAAGAGTGTAAAGTGCTGTGTTAGCAAGGTCATTCACATATGTTAATCAGTCCACGTTAGCACGCCTCTCTAACAGAAAGGAACTGATGGGAGGAAATGATGATATGATGAGAGACGTTAGTGCAAAGAGAGGGACAAGAAGAAGTGAGATATGCTAATTATAAAACCACCGAACACACATGCACGCAGACACACACACACACACACACACACTCACTTTCTCACTTTCTCTCTTTCTCTCTTAGTAACACTCTTAGTCTCAGTGTTACCTGAAAGCCACCAGCGTCAGCAGAGATATTAGCATAGTCAACTAATCCATCTTATTAGAGAGAGAGGAGAGAGAAGAGGAAGAGAGGAGTAAAAAGAGGGGGAGGGGGAGAGAGCACTAGTAGGAGGACATGTCTTTAGCATTAGTGATTTAGCTGAGTCAGTATTATTGACTGGTAATTCAGTTGAGGTCACCCTCCCTTTAGCCTTCAGACACAAGGGATTGGCTTGTTTCCTTACATATCACACTGTATGTTGGTGTGTGTGCCCATGTGTGTGAGCACGTACGCGGGTTTGTGTGTGTGTGTCAGCTGAGTGATGGCCACTGTCTCTGCATTCCATCAGAAATCAGTCAAGTGTGCAGGGCCAAGACATATTCACACACAAACAACATGGACACACACACACACAGAGAGAGAGAGACGGACAGAGAGAGGGAGAAAACAGATCCATATAAAATCAGAATAGATGGTTGTGCTATATGAACAATGAATCAAAGCTCTATCAGGCCCCACAGTGGAGCAAAGACAAATCACTTTTGACCATGAGCACATACGGTGACACACACACACACATGCACACACTGGGTGACTAAACTGAATGACAAAAGCCAAGCCCAATTTGTACTGTCATGGTTCCACACACTACAGAGGACAAACACACGCTGTCAGAATATGTGTGTTGTGTGTGCGCGCACCTGTAAACACACTGAGATTACCTACATGGTGTTTGGCACATCTGCCGAGTTGACACGCGCACACACACACACAGGATTGTCCTCTAACAGCAGAACAGGTTAAGTGGCTGAGACATGCCTCCCACAGGGCATGACTAATTATACTCTCACCCCAGCCCCAGTACAACACTTTGTGTGCGTGTGCGTGTGTGTGTGTGTGTGTATGCTTTACAGTGACTTAATGGCTATTGTACTACTGACGATGTGGTAGATGTACTGTACATGTTGTACAGTAGTAGTAGTAGTTGTTGTCTGAATCTGACTGAATTATTAAAGAGAACCAAGGTATTTTTAGGTGTTGCCTTAGACACACACACACACACACACACACACACACACACACACACACAAGAGAGAGAGGGAGAGACTGGTGGAGAGAGAAAGGACGAGGAATATGTGAGGGAGCAATATAGAGAGGGAAATAGCTGACCACAGAACTAGAGAGAAAAGGAAAGAAGGACGGACAGCTAAAAGATAGGAGAGAGGGACTCTGAGAAGATATAGAGACGTATTTACATGGAATCCAAGTGGAATTGCTTCTATATCATTTTCCTTGACAGGATCCTTGAAATGCTTTTGGGACAACAGGAATGTGGATTTTAAGAATTGACAGCTGGATGTGACCTGGAATACTGCCCTCCCGCAGCATCAGTGGGATGTTAGGGACATTAGTCCAGGTCATAATCTGCTCTAACTCTGCCGTAGTTACAATCGGAGTTGCTGTGCATTACAGTTGCATTACTGTTCCAGCTAGTTGACCGGATTGTTTACAGTTATAGTAGATTAAATGTGATTGGCTAGAGCTATAGTTGAGTGGATGCGATTGGTTAGAGCTGTAGTGAAGTAGATGTAGCTATAGATTCATTAGGTAAGAGTACTGGGCCATATACAGTATGTAGATAGGGGTGCACCGTTTATAATGTACTATTGTTTTGGTTGGTGGACAGTGGGAGTAGCTAGCTAGCTAGTAGAGCAGAGGGAGCAGTGGTGGTAGGAGTACAGTAGTTAGTGATGGACGGCTGGGAGCAGTGGTGGTAGGAGTACAGTAGTTAGTGATGGACGGCTGGGAGCAGTGGTGGTAGGAGTACAGTAGTTAGTGATGGACGGCTGGGAGCAGTGGTGGTAGGAGTACAGTAGTTAGTGATGGACGGCTGGGAGCAGTGGTGGTAGGAGTACAGTAGTTAGTGATGGACGGCTGGGAGCAGTGGTGGTAAGAGGACAGTAGTTAGTGATGGACGGCTGGGAGCAGTGGTGGTAGGAGTACAGTAGTTAGTGATGGACAGCTGGGAGCAGTGGTGGTAGGAGTACAGTAGTTAGTGATGGACGGCTGGGAGCAGTGGTGGTAGGAGTACAGTAGTTAGTGATGGACGGCTGGGAGCAGTGTGGGTAGTAGAGTCATGGATAGGCAGTAGGATCTGGCGGGATGGATTGTTGCCCTGTATTAGTGTCAGACCTGCCAGTTCTCTGCAGTAGGATAGATGGGGTAGTAACCGTCGTCAAGGCGGAGCAGCCCTACTCTATGCGTCATGGCCGTTATCAGGGTAAGTGGGATATGTACAGCTATTAACCAGACCTGGATCAAATATTTACGTCAAATACTTTAAATATTTTTTGGTACCTTTATTTAACTAGGCAAGTCAGTTAAGAACAAATTGTTATTTACAATGACGGCCTACCCCGGCCAAACCCTCCCCGAACCTGGACGACGTTGGGCCAATTGTGCGCCGCCAGATCGCGGCCGGTTGTGATATACTGTAGCCCGGGATCGAACCCGGGTCTGTAGTGCCTTAGACCGCTGCGCCACTCAGGATCCCTGATCAATTACTTCCGGTGTACTTGAATTAGCTAGCTTGACCATACAGGGTGGGCAGAGTTTTCATTTTTGGGACTGCAAGATCTATAAAAGTAAACTATAGGCCTACTGTAAATAACAGGTTAAATGTTGCCCTATCTTTACCTATGGTATTGGTAAGAACTGTGTTGGTTTTGAACTGACATTATTAGATCTCTCTCTCTCTCTCTCTCTCTCTCTCTCTCTCTCTCTCTCTCTCTCTCTCTCTCTCTCTCTCTCTCTCTCTCTCTCTCTCTCTCTCTCTCTCTCTCTCTCTCTCTCTCTCTCTCTCTCTGGAATTGTATGAGCGAGTGCAAGGATTACTATTTCCAATGAGCTATTGGAGCGCCAATTATTGCAGTTTGGGAAGTTCAATTAAAATTGTCCCTCTGGGTTGCAAACACCCGGCTCTGAAACAGGTTATGTCGTTTCGGCGACAGGTGTTTATGTTTTTGGACTCACCGGAGCAGACTTTGGAGTTATCGTTTAGAGTCAAGTATGACAACAGACTGTATATGGCTTATGCTAGTACAAGTAGTCAACAGGGTTTTGAGTGTGGGGATGTTGGCTATAAGCGACATGCTTGCCCGAAAAGGGAGAATGCGGAGGGCGGGACGCAGGTGGTCCCACTGATTATAGGGAGAGGTGGGCCAACAGTGGTAGAGCAGCCACAAGCACCTGTTGCTGAGGAACAAGTTGTTTGTGTTTAGGGTACTGAGTTGCAGCTTGTACCAGAGGGGAACATAGTATTTGATGTGCAGCAGAAAGATATTGTTATAGGAGGTAAGGATGGATCTGGGGAGCTATTTCCCCAGACTGGTGAGGAGATGCCCAGTACAAGTAATGGGGTACAGGAGGGGTTCAGGTGGAGCTAGTCTCCCAGGCAGTGGAGGAGATGCCTGGTACGAATGATGGGGTGCAAGTGGGGAGTGTTGAGAGGAATGTGGCAGAGGGGAGTCAGGGGTCTGTGGCCTCAGTTGAGGAGGATCAGGAGAAGGATATGGACATTTCTGATATGCCTGTTGATATGATAGCAGCTGGTGATGACTCAATTTACAATCTAGATGAGGAGATACATAGTGATGAGGCTAATGAGGTTCTGGGATATGTGGTGGGAGGGTTAGCATATACTTAGTCATGGTACTAATTTCAGTGCTGGGGTGGCAATTTTGTTTTCCTCAGGCTTAGGGGTGACTGTGGTATCTACAACAGAGATTGTCAAGGGTCGGGTTTTATTGGTCAAGGTGGATGTTATGGGTTTTTTGTTAGTTAAAAAAAAATGTTTATGCTCCTAATGAGGGTGCAGAGTGTATTGCTGTATTTGATCAAATAAAGGAAACCTTAAGACAGTGTGACCAAGAGAGGTGTATGTTTTTAGGGGGGGACTGGAACTGTACAGTGGATTTTACTGTTGATCGCACTCCAGCTACTTGTCTGTCTGGTCTATTAACTGAGTTTGAGCTTTCTGATGTGTGGAGAGTAAGAAATGCAAAAGTTAGGCAGTACACTTGGCTAAAAGTTAACAAAGTTCCTGATAGGGTTGTAAGGTGTGACATCACTCCTGTGGGGTTTTCTGATCCCCATATTGTTACTGTTGATATTCATTTGTCCTGTCCACAAAGGTCATCACCTTATTGGTATTTTAATGTTAAGTTATGACATGACGCCATGTTTTGTGAAACGTATTTGTTGTTTTGGGAAAAATTGAGGGTTATTAAATGGAATTTTGAGTCCTTGAGACAATGGTGGGAGGTTGGGAAGGCCCAAACACATGTGTTTTGTCAACAGTATACTGCTCTGTCTAGTATTGAAGTTAAAGAGACTATCAGGGCCCTTGAACAGGACATAAAATCTATTGAATTGAAGTTGCTCACTCAGAATGACCCCGGACTAGTCATGAACTTACAGGACAAGAGACATGAACTGAGGTCGTTTTTTAAATGAAAGAGAAAAGGGTGCTTTGATTAGGTCTCGCTTTGCTACCCTCAAGGATATGGATGCTCCTAGCACTTTTCTGTTTAACCTAGGGCAGTCGACATTGCAACACAAACAGATGGTCTGCCTTCGTCTCCTTGATGGGAAGGTGACCACGGATGAAGGTGAGATGCGCCAACAGACTGTGGATTTCTACTCTGCCCTCTATAAGGCAGAGGATTGTGATCCTCTGTGTGCTGAACAGTTGTTACGTGGACTTCCTCAATTGGGCCCTGAGCAGAGAGCTGCTTTGGACTCTGATATTACTCTGCAGGAGCTGTCCACTGGAGTTATGCAGCTCTCATCAGGCCGAGCCCCTGGCATCGATGGTTTACCATCTGATTTCTATAAGCACTTTTGGGGGTCTATTGGGGGGGATTTTCATGAAGTGGTGTGTGAATCTTTTCATGATGGTTCTCTTCCTGTATCCTTTCAACGTGCTGTGCTTTCATTGTTGCCAAAAAATGAGGATTTGGCTCTTTTAAAAAACTGGCGACCTGTTGCATTGCTGTGTGCAGAATATAAAATGATATCTAAGTGTCTCTCAAACAGGTTGAAAGAATATCTGGAGCTGTTGGTCCACATGGACCAGTCATAATGTGTACCTGACCGCTCTATTGTTGATAACTTGTTTCTAATAAGAGATGTTATAGACATTTGTAAACTGTCTGATGTGAATGTGGGTTTGCTTTCTTTGGATCAGGAGAAGGCTTTTGACCGTGTGGACCACCAGTACTTGTTCAAAACGATGAAAGCCTTTGGGTTTGGGGATGTTTTTTTGTCTTGGATGAGTTTACTGTATGTTGGGGCCTCATGTATGGTGAAGGTGGGGGGGGGTGGTTTGAGCTGCCCCATCCCTGTCCATAGGGGTATTAGGCAGGGATGCCCAATTTCAGGACAGTTATATTTTCTTTTTTAAGAGCGAGGCTTACTGGTTTCTCTGTGCCAGGGGTTATGAAGGGTCCCACGATAGCACTCTCTGCGTATGCAGATGACGTGACAGTTTTTATTACAGGGGGTGAGGATGTTAAGGTTCTCTCAAACACTCTAAAGGTGTATGAGGGGGCCTCCTCAGCTAGAGTTAATTGGGAAAAGAGTGAATCGCTTTGGGCAGGTCAGCTTCAGATAGGGTCCACTCCACGGTTACCAGGGGGGCTTCAGTTGGGCAGAGATGGGATGAACTTTGGGGGGTTTTCTAGGCTCCGACGTCTTTAAAAAAAAGAACTGGGAGGGTGTAGTGGAGAAGGTGTGTGCCAGATTGTCTAGGTGGAAATGGGGGCTACCCAGCTGTCTTATAGGGGAAGGGTGCTGGTAGCCAATAACCTAGCTGCCTCTACCCTGTGGCACAGACTAATGATTTTACAGCCAGATACAAGAGCTTCAGAGAACCCTTGTCAATTTCTTCTGGTCAACATTGGATTAAAGCTGCAGCCCTGTACCTGCCACTGCACGAAGGTGAGCAAGGTCTGGTGGACATTTCTTCTAGGATCATGGCTTTCTGGCTTCAAGCAGCCCAGAGACTGTTGTACAGTGACGGTTTTAGCTGGGTCGATACAGCCTATACATTGATGAGGAGAGCGGGCTGTTTGGGCTTTTCCTCTTAAAGCTAGAGGGGGGTGATTTGTCTGGCCTGACTCTATTCTATGAGTCTGTTATGCAGGCTTGGAGAGTTTGACATGTCCCGTAAGGCCGGGACGCCACCAGTGATGTGGCTTTTTGAAGAGCCTCTTTTTTATAACACTGTCATCCAGTCCCGTGCTATGGGTTCAGCCAGCCTACGTTCATGCCTGTTAGGTGTGGGGTGTACCAAGCTGGGTCATCTGAGCAGATCATTGGAGGAGCTGGGAGAAATAGCGGGGATCTGATCATTTTGCCTACTGATACCCTGGAGCTGGGGGAATTCAAGGCGGTGGGAAAGAAGGCCATGTACATAATATTTGTAAATGTGTCACCGTGCTTCTTCCCTGGAAGGGTGTGTTTGGTCCAGGTGCCTCCCCAAAAGGCTGTTGGTGGTCTTTATATAAACTGCCTATTGATAAGAGGACAGCTGACCTCCAAAGGAGGATAATACATGGAGCTATAGCCACCAACACGCATCTGGTACACCTGGATCCTACTGTTGGGGAAGGGTGTCCATTCTGTGCTGAGTCTGAAACTCTGGCACATATGTTTTTACAGTGCCCCGGGTTGGTCGGGATGATTGACTTGATCACTAGTTGGTTCTCAGCTCTGGGAGAGGTTTTCTCTTCCCAACTGCTTATACTTGTGCCAAAGTACAGGTTTAGTCGAAGGGGTGTAATTCTCTTACTTAACTTTGTGTCAGGGGCAGCTAAATTAGCAATTTGGAAGACATGAAAGAACAGTATTCGGGGACAGGGGTCTGTGGATGTGGTGGGCATGCTGGAGGGGATGTTGGCAGCGAGACTGATGGTTGAGTTTGCCTATTACAAACTGGTTAATAACATTGGGCTGTTTATGAGCATATGGGGTATTCAGAGGTTGTTGTGTTTAGCTACTGTGGAGGAAGATTTGGTGTTGTGTTTTTAATTGATGTTTAACCATGTTTTTGTTTGTTTGACTGTTTATTGTGTTGTGGGTTCCCAGACCCAATAAAGTTATCTTTACATCTCTCTCTCTCTCTCAATTCAATTGAATTGAATTCAATTAAAATTAAAATTTAAGGGGCTTTATTGGCATGGGAAACATATGTTTACATTGCCAAGCCAAGTGAAATAGATATTAAACAAAAGTGAATTAAACAATAAAAAACAGTAAACATTACACTCACAAAGGTTCCAGAAGAATAAAGACATTTAAAGTGTCATATTTTGTCTATATACAGTGTTGTAATGATGTGCAAATAGTTAAAGTACAAAACGGTAAATAAATAAACATTAATATAGGTTGTTGTCACAATGGTGTTTGTTCTTCACTGGATGCCCATTTCTTGTGGCAACAGGTCACAAATCTTGCTGCTGTGATTGCACACTGTGGTATTTCACCCAATAGATATGGGAGTTTATCAAAATTGGATTTGTTTTCGAATTCTCCACTTTTTGTGGATTGGGGTGATCAGTCCTTGGTTCAAAATATTGGGGAATATGCCAGAGCTGAGGATGATGTTAAAGATTTTAAGTATGGCCAATTGGAATTTGTGGTCTGTATATTTGATCATTTCATTTAGGATACCATCAACCCCACAGGCCTTTTTGGGTTGGAGGGTTTGTATTTTGTCCTGTAGTTCATTCAATGTAATTGGATAATCCAGTGGGGTCTTTAATAGTTGATTCTAAGATTTTTATTTGATCATGTACAGTGGGGAGAACAAGTATTTGATACACTGCCGATTTTGCAGGTTTTCCTACTTACAAAGCATGTAGAGGTCTGTAATTTTTTTATCATAGGTACACTTCAACTGTGAGAGACGGAATCTAAAACAAAAATCCAGAAAATCACATTGTATGATTTTTAAGTAATTAATTTCCATTTTATTGCATGACATAAGTATTTGATACATCAGAAAAGCAGAACTTAATATTTGGTACAGAAACCTTTGTTTGCAATTACAGAGATCATACGTTTCCTGTAGGTCTTGACCAGGTTTGCACACACTGCAGCAGGGATTTTGGCCCACTCCTCCATACAGACCTTCTCCAGATCCTTCAGGTTTCGGGGCTGTCGCTGGGCAATACGGACTTTCAGCTCCCTCCAAAGATTTTCTATTGGGTTCAGGTCTGGAGACTGGCTAGGCCACTCCAGGACCTTGAGATGCTTCTAACGGAGCCACTCCTTAGTTGCCCTGGCAGTGTGTTTTGGGTCGTTGTCATGCTGGAAGACCCAGCCACGACCCATCTTCAATGCTCTTACTGAGGGAAGGAGGTTGTTGGCCAAGATATTGCGATCCATGGCCCCATCCATCCTCCCCTCAATACGGTGCAGTCGTCCTGTCCCCTTTGCAGAAAAGCATCCCCAAAGAATGATGTTTCCACCTCCATGCTTCACAGTTGGGATGGTGTTCTTGGGGTTGTACTCATCCTTCTTCTTCCTCCAAACACGGCGAGTGGAGTTTAGACCCAAAAAGCTATATTTTTGTCTCATCAGACCACATGACCTTCTCCCATTCCTCCTCTGGATCATCCAGATGGTCATTGGCAAACTTCAGATGGGCCTGGACATGCGCTGGCTTGAGCAGGGGGACCTTGCGTGCGCTGCAGGATTTTAATCCATGACGGCGTAGTGTGTTACTAATGGTTTTCTTTGAGATTGTGGTCCCAGCTCTCTTCAGGTCATTGACCAGGTATTGCCGTGTAGTTCTGTGCTGATCCCTCACCTTCCTCATGATCATTGATGCCCCACGAGGTGAGATCTTGCATGGAGCCCCAGACCGAGGGTGATTGACCGTCATCTTGAACTACTTCCATTTTCTAATAATTCTCACCAAGCTGCTTGCCTATTGTCCTGTAGCCCATCCCAGCCTTGTGCAGGTCTACAATTTTATCCCTGATGTCCTTACACAGCTCTCTGGTCTTGGCCATTGTGGAGAGGTTGGAGTCTGTTTGATTGAGTGTGTGGACAGGTGTCTTTTATACAGGTAACTAGTTAAAACAGGTGCAGTTAATACAGGTAATGAGTGGAGAACAGGAGGGCTTCTTAAAGAAAAACTAACAGGTCTGTGAGAGCCGGAATTCTTACTGGTTGGTAGGTGATCAAATATTTGTGTCATGCAATCAATAAAATGCAAATTAATTACTTAAAAGTCATACAATGTGATTTTCTGGATTTTTGTTTTAGATTCCGTCTCTCACAGTTGAAGTGTACCTATGATAAAAATTACAGACCTCTACATGCTTTGTAAGTAGGAAAACCTGCAAAATCGGCAGTGTATCAAATACTTGTTCTCCCCACTGTATATGTTTTTGCTGTTTGTTCTTTGTTACAGGGCCAAAAAGATTGGAGAAGTGGTTTATCCATACATCTCTGTTTTAGATAAATAACTCTTTGTGTTGTTGTTTGTTTAGAGATTCCCAATTTTCCCAGAAGTGGTTAGATTCTATGGATTCTTCAATTACATTGAGCTGATTTCTGACGTGCTGTTTCTTCTTTTTCCGTATTGTATTTCTGTACTGCTTTAGTGATTCACCATAGTGAAGGCGTAGGCTCAGGTTTTCTGGGTCTCTAAGTTTTTGGTTGGATAGGTTCTTTCTTAGGGTTTTGCATTCTTCATCAAACCATTTGTCATTGTTGTTACTTTTCTTAGGTTGTCTGCTTGACATTTTTTGATTTGATAGGGAAGCTGAGAGGTCAAATATACTGTTTAGGTTTTCTACTGCCAAGTTTACACCTTCACTATTACAGTGAAACATTTTGTCCAGGAAATTGTCTAGAAGGGATTGAATTTGTTGCTAACTAATAGTTTTTTGGTAGATTTCCACACTACTTTCCTTCCATCTATAGCATTTCTTAATATTATTCAGTTCCTTTGGCTTTGATTCCTCATGATTGAGTGTAGCTCTGTTCAAGTAGAGTGTGATTTTGTTGTGATCTGATAGGGGTGTCAGTGGGCTGACTGTGAACGCTCTAAGAGACTGGGTTGAGGTCAGTGATAAAGTAGTCTACAGTACTACTGCCAAGACATGAGCTATATGTGTACCTTCTGTAGGAGTCCCATCGAAGCCTACCATTGACTATGTATATACCCAGCGTCCGACAGAGCTGCAGGAGTTGTGACCCGTTTTTGTTGGTTATGTTGTCGTAGTTGTGTCTAGGGGGGCATATGGGGGAGGGAATGCTTTCACCTCCAGATAGATGTTTGTACCCCTGTGTGCTGAGGGTGTCAGGCTCTTGTCTAGTTCTGGCAATTAGGTCGCCACAGACTAGTACATGTCCCTGGGCCTGGAAATGGTTGATCTCCCCCTCTTGGATGGAGAAGCTGTCATCGTTAAAGTATGGGAATTCTGTTGGGGGGATATAGGTAGCACACAAGGACATTTTTCTCTGTTGAGATAATTTCCTTATTAATTTCTAGCCAGATGTAAAATGTTCCTGTTTTGACTAATTTAATAGAATGGGTTAGGTCTGCTCTAAACCAAATTAGCATACCCCCTGACTCTCTTCCCTTTTTCACACCTGGTAGTTTGGTGGATGGGACTACCAGCTCTCTGTAACCTAGAGGGCAACCAGTGTGTCCGTCTCCTTTACGCCATGTTTCTTGTAGGATGACAATGTCTGTATTTCCAATTTATTTAATGAAGTCTGGGTTCCTGCTCTTTAGGCCAAAGGCAGATGACCTCAGACCGTGTATATTCCAGGATGAGATAGTAAAAGCTTTGTGTTTCATAGTGTCTAGTGTTGTTTTTGTGTGGTTTAGGCCTGGACCATCACAGTAGGTGTGAGCAGAGCATGTTGAGCATCTGTTACATACCTCTTAGGTCACAGGATGGTGCTTGGGGATATATTGGCACGGTTGTCTGCCCTCGAAATCGTCTCGGGCCTAACAACACCCGTGCCAATATATCCAACAAACACCGGCTTCTCGGGCATTATCACTTAAATGGAACATTTATGGGATCTTTTATTTCAGCTCATGAAACATGGGATCAACACTTTACTTGTTGCGTTTATATTTTTTGTTCTGTAGAAATAACAGATTAAGAAATAGAAAGAGTGCAGGAGATTGATAGAGTGAGATAGAAGTTATGGGAGGTACGGAGGAGGGTTGTACACTGAGATGACAGTTACTTCACAGCTGAAAACAGAGTGAAAAATAAGCTAATTTGACTCAGTTCTACACTATGACTGACTGTCATTTCACGAGAGAGAGAGAGAGAGAGAGAGAGAGAGAGAGAGAGAGTTACCAACATATTCAAATAATGATTGACATATTTTCATTAAAAACTTCATTTTGATTAATTTATTCATATTATTTCATCCTTCTACAAGATATAGTCCAGACACAAATCTAGGGTTGCTAGAGACGTGACCCAGTCGTTCAGTCTTTTTGTTCTGTATCTATAGACGCGACCCAGTCGTTCTTCTAAATGTTCCATTGCCATACTGGCTGGCAACGTTCTTATCCCTTGCTTGCAAGCTAGCCAACTACGGCTAACTTACAGTCACATCAAAAAGTTCAGCCAGAATAACAGCAAAGTCGCTGCATTTGCATTTGTTTAAGCTGTTTTCTAGTGACATTTATTTGGATACATCCATAACAATGAGCTAATGAGGCGCGCCTGGCATAGAGAATGTGCTCACTCGTCAGGACACTGTTGTTCAGAGCAGCTAGCCAACAACACAGCTACAGTAACACAATCACTTCAAACTGAAGCTGGAAAGACTGCAAATTAGCTGCGTTTCGTTGTACCTTTTTTCAATTGATTTTTTTTGTATATATCCATAAAAATGATGCCAGCTGTTTCATGATTTTGACCGGCTGAGAAACGCTGCCTGCCTTTCTCACGTTCAATACTATGGGACAGCAAGAGATCGAATTTGAATATTGAAACAATGTTGCAAATGTCAGAGAGACAGACAGCAAGGTTTATACAAATCTCCACTGTTGAAAACGAAATGTTAGTCTAAAAGAAATGTGAGATAGTCTAGATGCTTTTTATAGTGGAGATCAAGTTTATAAAGTGCCTGACTGGGTTGATGAGACAGTGGATTGTGCAGTCAGATGGAACAGTGTAAATAGGCATTTTAACATCATAGATTTAGCTGGTGGTAACTTGTGGAATAGACACCGGCTGGAATGTGGTTTTAACCAATCAGACTGTGTGTGTGTGTGTGTGTGTGTGTGTGTGTGTGTGTGTGTGTGTGTGTGTGTGTACTGTGTGAGGTCAGGTGTGTGCCAGAGGCGAGTGTGTTCAAGCAGGTGTAGTTTAGCTGGGCTTGTTGTGTGAGCTGGAGGTCAGCAAGGTGATTCAGCCAGCTGGTCATGTTACTGGCTTACAACTGGATAGAGGGGAGGCAGAAAATGCCTGGCTAACTGAGAAACACAGAAACTGACTAAAGATGAGGATGTAGAGAAGTGTGTGAGGGTTACGTGTGTGTGAGGGATACGTGTGTGTTTGTTAATGGAGGTGAAGCGACTTGCGCCCTTCAAACAAGGACAGAACAGCTCTTGCATCCTGCATAGATAGAAGCAGTGCTACATGGACGTGCACACACACACACACACACACACACTCCACAGTACTTGTTATTTAGAATGCAGTTCAAGTTGAGGAGCTCGTTTAAATTTCCTATATTTTTCAGTTATTGGCTTTCACAGAAAACTGAATTTGAATGATGTGTGTATGTTTTATGCTTCCCGTTTCTGTTTAAAGTGGTATTATTGCCACCTTCCTTGCCAGCCACAGACTTAATCTTAAGTCTGAACAGAACGACCTTCCATCCAAATCCCTCTTACCGCAATCCCTTTGTAAAGCCACTTCTTAATGATCCCAGATGTCCTGTATTTATACCCACTGTTGTTGGCAGAGTGTGCCAATCTCTCTGAACAATGCCATGGCTCAAGCCAATCTGTCTTGGCGGATGCCAGGAGAACACTACCTGCCCCAATGCATTGTACAAACTGCAAAGTTTGGTGGAGGAGCAATAATGGTCTGGGGCTGTTTTTCATGATTTGGGCTAGGCCCCTTAGTTCCAGTGAAGGGAAATCTTAACGCTACAGAAAACAATGACATTATATTCGATTCTGTGCTTCCAACTTTGTGGCAACAGTTTGGGGAAGGCCTTTTCCTGTTTCAGCATGACAATGCTCCTGTGCACAAAGCGAGGTCCACACAGAAATGGTTTGTCGAGATCTGTGTGGAAGAACTTGACTGGCCTGCACAGAGCCCTGACCTCAACCCCATTGAACACCTTTGGGATTAATTGAAATGCCGACTGTGAGCCAGACCTAATCGCCAAACATCAGTGCCTGACCTCACTAATGCTCTTCTGTCTGAATGGAAGCAAGTCCCCACAGCAATGTTCCAACATCTAGTGGAAAGCCTTCCCAGAAGAGTGGAGGCTGTTGCAGCAGCAAAGGGGGGACCTACTCCATATTAATGCCCATGATTTTGGAATGAGATGTTCGACGAGCAGGTGACCACATACTTTTGGTAATGTAGTATGTGTGTGTAATATCTATACAGTGGGGGAAAAAAGTATTTAGTCAGCCACCAATTGTGCAAGTTCTCCCACTTAAAAAGATGAGAGAGGCCTGTAATTTTCATCATAGGTACACGTCAACTATGACAGACAAATTGAGAATTTTCTTTCCAGAAAATCACATTGTAGGATTTTTTATGAATTTATTTGCAAATTATGATGGAAAATAAGTATTTGGTCACCACAAACAAGCAAGATTTCTGGCTCTCTCAGACCTGTAACTTCTTCTTTAAGAGGCTCCTCTGTCCTCCACTCGTTACCTGTATTAATGGCACCTGTTTGAACTTGTTATCAGTATAAAAGACACCTGTCCACAACCTCAAACAGTCACACTCCAAACTCCACTATGGCCAAGACCAAAGAGCTGTCAAAGGACACCAGAAACAAAATTGTAGACCTGCACCAGGCTGGGAAGACTGAATCTGCAATAGGTAAGCAGCTTGGTTTGAAGAAATCAACTGTGGGAGCAATTATTAGGAAATGGAAGACATACAAGACCACTGATAATCTCCCTCGATCTGGGGCTCCACGCAAGATCTCACCCCGTGGGGTCAAAATGATCACAAGAACGGTGAGCAAAAATCCCAGAACCTCACGGGGAGACCTAGTGAATGACCTGCAGAGAGCTGGGACCAAAGTAACAAAGCCTACCATCAGTAACACACTACGCCGCCAGGGAGTCAAATCCTGCAGTGCCAGACGTGTCCCCCTGCTTAAGCCAGTACATGTCCAGGCCCGTCTGAAGTTTGCTAGAGTGCATTTTGATGATCCAGAAGAGGATTGGGAGAATGTCATATGGTCAGATGAAACCAAAATATAACTTTTTGGTAAAAACTCAACTCGTCGTGTTTGGAGGACAAAGAATGCTGAGTTGCATCCAAAGAACACCATACCTACTGTGAAGCATGGGGTGGAAACATCATGCTTTGGGACTGTTTTTCTGCAAAGGGACCAGGACGACTGATCCGTGTAAAGGAAAGAATGACTGGGGCCATGTATCGTGAGATTTTGAGTGAAAACCTCCTTCCATCAGCAAGGGCATTGAAGATGAAACGTGGCTGGGTCTTTCAGCATGACAATGATCCCAAACACACCGCCCGGGCAACGAAGGAGTGGCTTCGTAAGAAGCATTTCAAGGTCCTGGAGTGGCCTAGCCAGTCTCCAGATCTCAACCCCATAGAACATCTTTGGAGGGAGTTGAAAGTCTGTGTTGCCCAGCGACAGCCCCAAAACATCACTGCTCTAGAGGAGATCTGCATGGAGGAATGGGCCAAAATACCAGCAACAGTGTGTGAAAACCTTGTGAAGACTTACAGAAAACGTTTGACCTGTGTCATTGCCAACAAAGGGTATATAACAAAGTATTGAGAAACTTTTGTTATTGACCAAATACTTATTTTCCACCATAATTTGCAAATAAATTCATAAAAAATCCTACAATGTGATTTTCGGGATATTTTTTTCTCATTTAGTCTGTCATAGTTGACGTGTACCTATGATGAAAATTACAGGCCTCTCTCATCTTTTTAAGTGGGAGAACTTGCACAATTGGAAGCTGACTAAATACTTTTTTTCCCCACTGTATATACATACATACATACATACATACATACACACACACACACACACTGAACAAAAATATAAACACAACATACTGACTGAACAAAAATATAACCGCAACATGCAACAATTTCAAAGATTTTACTGAGTTACAGTTCATTTAAGGAAATCCGTCAATTTAAATAAATTCAGTAGGCCCTATTCTATGGATTTCACATAACTGGGAATACAGATATATACAGTATCTGTTGGGCACAGATACCTTAACAAAAAAGGTAGGGTCAATCCAGAGCATCCCAACATGCTCAATGGGTGACATGTCTGGTGACATGGAAGAACTGGGACATTTTCAGCTTCCAGGAATTTTGTACAGATCCTTGCGACATGGGGCCGTGCATTATCATCCTGAAACATGAGATGATGGCGGCAGATGAATGGTACAATAATAGGCCTCAGATCTCGTCACGGTATCTCTGTGCATTCAAAGTGCCATCGATAAAATGCAATTGTGTTCGTTGTCCATAGCTTATGCCTACCCATACCATAACCCCACTGCCACCATGGGGCACTCTGTACACAACGTTGACATCAGCAAACCGCTCTTAACCACACAACGCCATCTGCCCGGTACAGAAGAAACCGGGATTCATCCATGAAGAGCACACTTCTCCAGCGTGCCAGTGGCCATCGAAGGTGAATATTTGCCCACTGAAGTCGGTTATGACGCCGAACTGCAGTCAGGTCAAGACCCTGGTGAGGACGACAAGCACGTAGATGAGCTTCCCTGAGATGGTTTCTGACAGTTTGTGCAAAACGTATTCGGATTTGCAAACCCACAGTTTCATTAGCTGTCCGGGTGGCTGGTCTCAGACGCTCCCGTAGGTGAAGAAGCCAGAGATGGAGGTCCTGGGCTGCCGTGGTTACACGAGGTCTGTGGTTGTGAGGCTGGTTAGACATACTGACAAATTCTTTAAACCGATGGCTTTGGCTTATGGTAGAGAAATGAACATGAATTTCTCTGGAAACAGCTCTGGTGGGCATTCCTGCAGTCAGCATGCCAATTGCACACTCCCTCTAAACATTTTAGAGTGGCCTTTTATTGTCCCCAGCACAAGGTGCAGACGTTGGTCTGACCAATCAAAATCTATGCTTCAAGTTTGTTTTGATCATGCGGACTGGGATATGTTCCGGGTTGCCTCTGAGAATAGTATTAACACATACACTGACTCTGTGATTGAGTTAATCAGGAAAAGCATAGAGGATGTTTTTCCCACTGTGACGATTAGAACTTATTCAAACCAAAAACCGTGGACAGAAGGCAGCATTCACGCAAAACTGAAAGTGCAAACCCCCGCATTTAACCACGGCAAGGTGACTGGGAGCATGTACGTGTACAGACCAGCTATACCCTCCATAAGGCAATCAAACAGACAAAACAATGGTACAGGGACAAAGTGGAGTCGTAATTCAACGGCTCAGACAAGAGACGTATGTGTCAGGGACTCCAGACAATCACAGATTATAAAGGGAAAGCAAGCCACATCACTGACACCGACACCTTGCTCCCGGACAAGCTAAACACCTTCTTCACCCGCTTTGAGGAAAACACAGTGCCGCCAACGTGGGCCACCGCCACTCACGAAGACTGTGAGCTCTCATTCTCCGTGGCTGACTTGAGTAAGACATTTAGGCGTTTTAACCCTCGCAAGGCTGCCGACCCAAACAACATCCCAAGCCACGTCCTCGGAGCATGTGCAGACCAGCTGGCTGGACATATTCAATCTCTTCCTATTCCAGTCTGTTGCTTCAAGATGTCCACCATTGTTCCTGTACCCAAGAACGTGAAGGTAACTGAACTATATGACTATTGCCCCATTGCACTCACTTCTGTCATCATGAAGTGCTTTGAGGGACTAGTTAATAAGGTCGATGTCCGCAAACCCGCTGGAATCTAATTTGCATAATAACAAATCCCCATACAAATCTGTCCATTTAAACTAGAGATATCTGTTTTTTTTTGCATTGTTTGTCAAACCATGAGACATCCCGAAGATTGGTCTTCTCACAGAATCGTCCGAATGGTTTGGTCTACAAACTATAATGACCCCTCCATGGAAAGATGAGATTCTCACGAACACGTACATGTTTTGCTCTAGGACGCCCACAGGCCTCACAAGACTCATCTGAAAGTCCCCCAGTAACAGTTGAAAGAATGAATGGAAGTATATATGAAGACTGTTTAGTGCCAAGAATAAGGGGTTAAATACATGTTTAAAAAATTTTTTATACATTTTTCATTATGTTTCCTGATCTTTCTTATATCTCTCAGATATAGGACAGACACTTCAGAACAAACTTCCTTTAGATTTTTTTGGGGGGGATTATCTGTTGTTCCATGTAGCGAATCTGTTATTCAATGCGTTTGTATGGGCTAATAGCAGGCCAAAACATTTGTTTCATCAAATCATTTGTTTACATATTTTTTATACTTAATTTTGGAGTATTAAAATTCTAAATCAAATAGCAAAATGATCCTTGGTATGACCTTCTTAAAACAAGTCCATATAGCTTAGACAGGGCTTAGACTCTTATGGGTTAAGGATCATATCACCTCCACCTTACCCAACAACGTAGACACACTACAATTTGCATACCGCTCGAACAGTTCCACGGATGACACAGTCGCCATCGCACTGCCCTTTCCCACCTGGACAAGAGGAATACCTATATAAGAATGCTGTTCATCGACTACAACACCATAGTACACTCCAAGATCATCACTAAGCTCGGGCTCTGGATCTGTACCCCGCTCTGGGTCCTGGACTTCCTGACGGGCCGCCGCCAGGTGGTGAATGTAGGCTACCCTGATCCTCAACACAGGGCCCCCACAAGGGTGCGTGCTCAGCCCCCTCCTGTACTCCCTGTTCACCCATGACTGCATGGCCACGCACATCTCCATCTCAATCATCAAGTTTGCTGACGACAACAGTGGTAGGCCTGATTGCCAACAATGACGAGACAACCTACAGGATGGAGGTGAGCGTCCTGGCGGAATGGTGCCAGGACAATAACCTCTCCCTCATCGTCAACAAAAGAAGGAGCTGATCGTGGACTTCAGGAGACAGCACGCCCCTATCCACATCGACAAGGCCACAGTGGAGAGGGTGAAAAGCTTCAAGTTCCAAAGTGTGCACATCACTGACAACCTGAAATAGTCCATCCACACAGATAGTGTGGTGAAGAAGGTGCAACAGCATCTCTTCAACTTCAGAAGGCTGAAGGAATTAGGCTTGGCCCATAAGACCCTCACAAACTTCTACAGATGCACCTTAGAGATTATTCTGTATCATAGTCTAGTATGGCAATTGCGCCGTCCACAACTGCAGGGCTCTCCAGAGGGTGGTGTGGTCAGCCCATCGCATCACCGGGGGTAAACTGCCTGTCCTCCAGGACATCTACAGCACCCGGTGTCACAGTAAGTCCAAGAAGATCATCAAGGACTTCAGCCACCCGAGTCACGGACTGTTCACCTCGCTACCATCTAGAAGGCAGAGACCATGCAGGTGCATCAAAGCTGGGACCGAAAGACTGAAAAACAGCTTCTATCTCCAGGCCATCAGACTGTTAAATAGTCATCACCAGGGTGTAAAGTACTTAAGTAAAAATACTTGAAAGTACTACTTAATCGTTTTTTGGGGTATCTGTACTTTACTATTTATATTTTTGACAACTTTTACTCCACTACATTCCTAAAGAAAATATGTACTTTTTACTCTCATATATTTTCCCTGACATCCAAAAGTACTAGTTACATTTAGAATGCTCAGGCAAGACAGTAATATGGTCCAATTCACGCACCTATCAAATTTAAACAAGAAAAAATCTGGTTTGCTTAATATAAGGAATTTGATGTATAGCATTTACTTTTACTTTAGACTTTTACTAAAGTAGTATTTTACTGAGTGACTTTCACTTTTACTTGAGTCATTTTCCATTAAGGTATCTTTACTTTTACTCAAGTATGACAATTGAGTACCTTTTCCACCACTGCCACCTTCCAGTACCCTGCCCTAAACTTAGTCACTGGTCCTCTGTAGCTCAGCTGGTAGAGCACGGCGCTTGTAACGCCAAGGTAGTGGGTTCGATCCCCGGGACCACCCATACACAAAAAAAATTATGCACGCATGACTGTAAGTCGCTTTGGATAAAAGCGTCTGCTAAATGGCTTATTATTACTTGCCGGCAACCACCCAGTACTCTACCCTGCACCTTAGAGACTGCTGCCCTGTGTACATAGTCATTGAACACTGGTGGACTTCTGATCCCCACAAGGATAGTAAAAAGACAAACACACACACTCACTTACTCATGCACAAATAATACTGTCTGATATGTTTGCTGAATTTCCAGCCTGTGTGTGTGTGTGTGTGAGAGAGAGAGATACAGTGCCTTGCAAAAGTATTCCCCCTTGTCGTTTTTCCTATTTTGTTGCATTACAACCTGTAATTTAAATTGATTTTTATTTGGATTTCATGTAATGGACATATACAAAATAGTCCAAATTGGTGAAGTGAAATAAAAAAAATTACTAATTAATTAATAACGGAAAAGTGCTGCGTGCATATGTATTCACCCCCTTTGCTATGAAGTCCCTAAATAAGATCTGGTGCAACAAATTACCTTCAGAAGTCACATAATTAGTTACATAAAGTCCACCTGTGTGCAATCTAAGTGTCACATGATCTCAGTATATATACACCTGTTCTGAAAGGCCCCAGAGTCTGCAACACCACTAAGCAAGGGGCACCACCAGGCAAGCGGCACCATGAAGACCAAGGAGCTCTCCAAATAGGTCAGGGACAAAGTTGTGGAGAAGTACAGATCAGGGTTGGGTTATAAAAAAATATCAGAAACTTTGAACATCCCACGGAGCACCATTAAATCCATTATTCAAAAATGGAAAGAATATGGCACCACAACAAACATGCCAAGAGAGGGCCGCCCAACAAAACTCACGGACCAGGCAAGGAGGGCATTAATCAGAGAGGCAACAAAGAGACCAAAAATAACCCTGAAGGAGCTGCAAAGCTCCACAGCGGAGATTGGAGTATCTGTCAATAGGACCACTTTAAGCTGTACACTCCACAGAGCTGGGCTTTAAGGAAGAGTGGCCAGAAAAAAAGCCATTGCTTAAAGAAAAAAATAAGCAAACACCTTTGGTGTTCGCCAAAAGGCATGTGGGATACTCCCCAAACATATGGAAGAAGGTACTCTGGTCAGATGAGACAAAAATTGAGCTTTTTGATCATCAAGGAAAATGTCTGGCGCAAACCCAACACCTCTCATCACCCCGAGAACACCATCCCAACAGTGAAGCATGGTGGTGGCAGCATCATGCTGTGGGGATGTTTTCATCGGCAGGGACTGGGAAACTGGTCAGAATTGAAGGAATGATGGATGGCGCTAAATACAGGGAAATTCTTGAGGGAAACCTGTTTCAGTCTTCCAGAGATTTGAGACTGGGATGGAGGTTCACCTTCCAGCAGGACAATGACCCTAAGCATACTGCTAAAGTAACACTTGAGTGGTTTAAGGGAAACATTTAAATGACTTGGAATGGCCTAGTTAAAGCCCAGACCTCAATCCAATTGAGAATCTGTGGTATGATTTAAAGATTGCTGTATGCATGTTGTGTAAATCAAATAATACAAACCCCCAAAAAATCCATTTTAATTCCAGGTTGTAAGGCAACAAAATAGGAAAAATACCAAGGGGGTGATTACTTTTCACAAGCCACTGTATAAAGGGCACCAGAACTCTAGCTCTGCAGAAGGAAGCATACAAGTGTTGATTCATCTTTTACCTTTTCCCCCACCCCCACCCACACCTTCACCCACTACAACCTAACCTCTCCCCTTAACCCACATCACACTGTCACTGTATGATCTTAGGGCAGAGGGTGGAAGAAAGGGGGTGAAGAGTGAAGGAGGAAGACAGACAGACAGAGTGTTCTAGTAGATGCCTCTCCCCTATCGACTGTCTGTCTGTTAGTATAGGCATCTCATCCTATCTCTGCTCAGCCTAGTCCTCTGCTTCTTAACTCCTCTTTCTGCCCTGTGGGTCACAGCCAATCCAGTTCCAACAGCTTCTCTGACTGACTGTCTGACTGTCTGAGTGGTTACAATGCTAAACAGAGAGTTTTGGGGCTATGAAAGGTTGGATATGAGTTCTAGATCAGTGCCCGGTATTTGTTCTATTCCGTATTCTGATTTTATACATGCGTGTGAGTTTTTGCCCTGCGAAAGAGGGGAGTGGAGGGGAAAGGGGAGGTCTATGCATTTGTAATGAGAGTCAGGCTAGTGGGCCTGTAACCATTAACACCTTATAGAGAGACAACAACACTATCAGAGAGAGAGCAGGGGAGAGGGATAGAGAGGGGGAGTGGAGAGAGGGGGATAAAGAGGTAGAAAGATTGATGCAGAGTGAAGGACAGAAGGTATGAAAGGGGGATAGAGAATGATGGAGAGAGGGGAATCAGGAAGAGAATGTCAAGAGGGGTACGGGGAAATGGTGGAGAAAGGGTCAAGAGGGGTAATGGGGAGATGGGTGGAGAAAGGGTCAAGAGGGGGATAGAGAGAGCGATGATAGTGATTGAGAGGAGTGGAGGTGATGGAGCTTGTAGTGGAGACAGAGAGAGAGGTTTGTTTGGTCTTTCTGCGCTTTGGCGTGGAGAAACCTGTAGTGGACAAAGCTGGCAGCTGTCACTCAAACAGACTGACAGACTGACAGACAGACAGGGTGGAGTGAATGTCAAGAAACAAAATGTCATTAACTCATAAGCTTGTCTGACAATACACACACATACCTTAAAACACTAATAAAAATGCTCTCACCACCACACACACCCACGCAATACACCCACGCATATTCACACACACACACACACAATTAAGAACTCCAGTGGCCTGACAGGGTCTCCAGTCAGCAGATTGTCATTTAGCAAGCGGGGTAGCAGTATGTGTGTGAGTGTGTGTGTGTGTGTGTGTGTGTGTGTGTGGGGAAGGTATGTCATCGATCCTCAGAATAAATGCACTCGCAGTGACAGGGCCCAAACGAGACCACACACATACTGACAGTGTATTGCTTTGTTTTACAGAGACAAGAGAGGACCGCACTAAGAGACTGTTCAGACACTACACTGTGGGATCTTACGACAACCTCTCCTCATACAGGTAAGACGTGCATACACACACACTATGTGATGTGATGCTACTTCCATCTAGTGGTGAGACAGTGTCAGTGCATTCTGCTTGCATGAGTCCTACTCTCAACCCAGGCCTCGTACAAAACTCCCATCACTGAAACATTCCCTTTGTGTATGCGTGTGGATGTCTCTCTCCCTCTCGTCATTTGTCCCCCTCTCTTTGAAATGTATTTTATATGACATCAATCAGTAATAAAGGAGAGTGTGAGTGCTCACTCCCATGTAAATCAGATGTACAGGCTAAGAGAGGACAGCAGAACAGTAGCTGCTATAGGACTGTGTGCTGAAGTAAATTCACTCTAAATGTCAGAGACAGCTTGTCAGGAGAGAGGCGCTTTTTATCAGAGTGTTGTTTCCCCTCACCTTTCCAGAGAGGTAGGGGGGGAGAGAGGAAAGAGAGAGAGATGGAGAGAGAGCGTGCCTGCACGAGAGAGAGAGAGAGAGCAGTTTATGAAGAGTGTGTGAGAGCTAAAGCAGCAGAGCTGGCTCTGAATAGGATAGAATGTCAAAGCTCTTGAATGGAATATGGAATGGAGTTGTATGTGAATGGAAGTCTTTGGTATGCCACTGTGAATGGCTACTTTGAGGGTTTATGGAATGTTATTATAGGTAAGACTGTAATTACATTAGTGAATATGATTGTGCTACATTGGATGCTTATTTGAAGATGAATTTATAGAATATATTTTCTAAATGCCTGAGTAGTGCTGAATATTAACAGGAGTTCATGGAATATAATTGTGAATGCAACATTAGAGAGATTGAAAGCATGGTTGGTTGAATGGAAACATAAAGCTATTCTGTAGCTATGGAGGGGAAAGTTTAGAGCTGGTTGGATATGCAGGATGTAGGCTAAGAGAGGGGGAGGAGAGAAAGAGATGTTTAACTGTATTTACAAACCCCATATATATCCACACACATATTAAGCAAGTCCTCTAGTTAAATTGTATCTCTGCAACCTCTGCCCCCTGACACAGGAGAGTTTCTCAGGGGTCTCCAGGCCCTGTCAGCAGGGGCTCTGTCTACCCGGGGTAAGTGGCTGGGCAGTTGGCGTGGCTAACAGCTAACACATGACCAAACTCCAGGTCTCCCATGCCAGTGTGTGTAGTGTTCAATTCACTAACTGTATGGGCTGTCTGGTGTCAGCAGTGGGATCTGACAGTCAGTCAACAGAATATTGGTGTTGCTGAGAATGGGACATGATGCTGCCTTTTACTGTGTGGCTAGAATGTCTCTGGGAATACCTTAGTTTTTGAGCATTGAATTGTGTGGTTTGAATTGACACACACACTCAAGTGACGACACTCATTAGTAATGAGAATTTTATACACTGAAAAAAATATATAAACGCAACCTGCAACAATTTCAAAGATTTTACTGAGTTACAGTTCATATAAGGAAATCAGTCAATTGAAATACATTCATTAGGCCCTAATCTATGGATTTCACATTACCGGGAATACAGATATGCATCTGTTGGTCACAGATACCTTAATAAAAAGGTAGGGGCGTGGATCAGAAAACCAGTCAGTATCTGGTGTGACCACCATTTGCCTCATGCAGCACGACACATGTCCTTCGCATAGAGTTGATCAACCTGTTGATTGTGGCCTGTGGAATGTTGTCCTACTCCTCTTCAATGGCTGTGCGAAGTTGCTGGATATTGGTGCGAACTGGAACATGCTGTCGTACACATTGATCCAGAGCATCCCAAACATGCTCAATGGGTGACTGGTGAGCATGCAGGCCATGGAAGAACTGGGACATTTTCAGCTTCCAGGAATTGTGTACAGATCCTTGCGACATGGGGCTGTGCATTATCATGCTGAAACATGAGGTGATGGCGGCGGATGAATGGGCCTCAGGATCTCCTCACGGTATCTCTGTGCATTAAACATTGACATCAGCAAACCGCTCGCCCACACGACGCTGTCTGCCATCTGCCCGGTACAGTTGAAACCGTGATTAATCCGTGAAGAGCCCACTTCTCCAGTGTGACAGTGGCCATCGAAGGTGAGCATTTGCCCACTGAAGTCATTTACGATGCCGAACTGCAGTCAGGTCAAGACCCTGTTGAGGACAACGAGCATGCAGATGAGCTTCCCTGAGACGGTTTCTGACAGTTTGTGCAGAAATTATTTGGTTGTGCAAACCCACAGTTTCATCAGCTGTCCGTGTGGCTGGTCTGAGACGATTCCGCAGGTGAAGAAGCCGGATGTGGAGGTCCTGGGCTGGCATGGCTACACGTGGTCTGCGGTTGTGAGGCCGGCTGGACATACTGCCAAATTTGCTAAAACAAGGGTGTCAAACTCATTCCATGGAGGGCCTAGTGTCTGAGGGTTTTTGTTTTTTCCTTTCAATTAAGACCTAGACAAGCAGATGAGGGGAGTTCCTTACTAATTAGTGACCTTAATTCATCAATCAAGTACAAGGGTGGAGCGAAAACCCGCTGACACTCAGCCCTCCGTGGAATGAGTTTGACACGTGCGGCTTATGGTAGAGAAATTAACATTAAATTCTCTGGCAACAGCTCAGGTGGACATTCCTGCAGTCAGCATGCCAATTGCACACTCCCTCAAAACTTGATACATTGTGGCATTGTGTTGTGACAAAACTGCACATTTTAGAGTAGCCTTTTATGGTCTCCAGCGCAAGTGCACCTCTGTAATGATCATGCTGTTAAATAAGCTTCTTGATATGCCACACCTGTCAGATGGATGGATTATCTTGGCAAAGGAGAAATGCTCACTAACAGGGATGGAAACACATTTGTGCACATATTTCTTTGAGAAATATGCTTTCTGTGTGTGTGTAAAAGTTCTGGGATCGTTTATTTCAGCTCATGAAATTTCAGCTCATTGCGTTTATATTTTTGTTCAGTGTATTTCTCAGCAAGCACACACTCAACCTCCTCCTCTTCTTCCTGAATGGGAGAGGCTGAGTCCTCTGTTTCCTTGGAATTTCAGATATTAGGAGGGAACACACACTGGTGATGAAAAGCTTGCATTATACACACTTACCCTGCATCTGCTAGTACCACCCTGTACACACACATACACACACACAAGTAAGTACTGTACAGCCCCAAGAGAACCCTAAGCTAGGCTTTTAAGTTGATTGGGTAATCAGAGAAGTAGGTTCAGGTGTGTTTGTGTGTGTTTATTTGCAAGGCCATTGGGTTACTCTCTCCCTACATCGCCTCCCACTCCTCTCTCTGCTCCCTCTTCTCCACCCCCTTCTCTCACCTTCCATCTTTCTCATTGTCCATCTCCATCTTCTCCCATCCTTTTCTCTACCATCCCTGGCTCTCTCTCTGCTCTCTCCTTCCCCCTCTCCTTCATTCTCTCCTGTCTCTTCTCTCAGTGAGTATGTTGCAGGACTCTTACCTGCTGTCCCTCTCCTCTCTGCTCTCCAGTGATTACATCATAGAGGAGAAGAATGCTATGCTGCAGAAGAAAGAAAACGAAGGCTTCGGCTTCGTCCTGCGGGGAGCCAAAGGTAGGAAACACATCTTCACGAGTTCGGCTTCTTGCCATCAGACGAACATGTCGGAAGGGGTAGTAGTTGATAGAGTTTGGTATAAGGGTTTTGGCATGGATGGTAGTCGGGGCACAACTATGTCTGTGCTGAGCCTGCTGGCAGGGCCAACTCCAGCCGTAAGCCCACCATTGTGAAGGAAGCCTGGAGGGTGCAGACGATGGATAGGCCAGCTCCTGGTCGTGGACCAATGTTTACCTGGCCCGCCATTGTGCAGGATACCTGGAGGGTGACGCGATGTGGCGGCAGTTTAATTGCTTTGCATGCACTGCATTACGGCCTGTTTGTCAGGCAGAAGTACAAAGGCGTGAAGAAGGATGCTGTTTAAATGCTATGAGGGTGGTTGATGAAGCAATTGGATTCAAGTGAGTGAGACTGGCTTGTGGCTAATGAAGATTGGATGCAGGTGAGCAAATTGGCATGTTACGGTTAAATGTCCATATGTGGAGTTCCTTGCAGATTGGCTGCATTCCAATATGAGTGTCTGGGCCCACTTATGGAGTGCCTGCACAAGGGGCTACATTCCAATATGAATGTCCGTGCCCATGTATGAAGTTCTTGTTTTGGCCACATTCCAATATGAAAGTCTGACCCCATATATGGAGTTCCTGCTCTAAGGCTGCGTTCCAGTGCAGAAGAACTAGCCCATATATGGAAGTTCCTGTTGTGGATTACATATGTCCTCTGAAGCTTAAAGCTCTCCTCCTGAAACTGCGTTATAAACTAAACACACACACACACATACCTTTGTTAATTAATCAGGTGTTTTAGTGCTTGGCCACAAGACTGGAACAGACAACTTCTCTCTATATACCTCCACGACCAGCCTGGAGTGACAAACACACTTTTCACAAAATTCGACTTTATACCTTATTACTAAAGCAGGCTGTCTGAATCACTGTCACTGCTGCGTCCAAGGCCCTGCTACTATCTTCTAGGGATGTAACATTCACCGATATGCATCAGTCCCCGGATCAAATGTTTAAGATATGAGTGGATGGGTCCACGGGACCCCAAACCGATCCAAATGTAGCATGCATCGGTCAGAAATCGATTAAAACGTTTGCATTATGGAGGGCGCTAGTGAGCAAGCCATGGAGTAGGTCACGTTTTTCCGAACTCCTGCTGAAATTGCATTTATTTAATACTTTCTTTGTGCTTTGAACCAAAAAGAACTAGGAAACAAAGCCTTTGAATGACGTGCTTTACGTTGTTCAACTTTTATTTTTGTTTTAATGCGTAAATGCCATAACCTGCAAAAGTTTAAGTTCAGTGGAGTCACTGACAAAAGAGAAAACACTAGGCCCAAGACGAGGAGCTTGAGTTCTTCAACAAGTGGGAGCAGCGGCCCTCCCCTCGGCAAAAACATTTACACAGAGGATATGAAGGCCGAGATTCTTGCTGCCCTCAGAGCAGACATTTAATCTGTACTCAAGTCGGAACTCAAGTCGGCGCTCAGTGAGGACTTTTATTAAGTCGGAGTTACAAGCAGTCAAGAATGAACTCGCAAAGTATACAGCAATGGTTCGTACTGAACTGGATACAGTTAAGAAATCTGTCTCTGACATGGAACAAGGCTTGTCAACATGCTCAGACGACACGACTACGCAACAAACCACGGTTAAGAAGCTTGAAACGAATGTGGCTAGCGTTAAGGAACAATGCATACATTTACAAGGTTATATGCGAAGATCCAATATCAGGATCATGGGGGTAGCTGAGGACCCAGGCTCAAGTTCCACTTCATCGGTCTCAAAGTTATTGAAGGAAGCCCTCAAATTGGATAAAGACGTCCTTGTAGACCGCTCACATCGTGGCTTTCAAGCAAGAAAGCCTGGCGGAAAACCTTGCGTCATTGTGGCTAAACAACACTACTATCAGTATTGTACAGCTGGTTGCTCGGTCACTTTTGCAAGCTGGAATGTTAAATCTTTAAATCACCCAGTGAAACGTAAAAAGGTTATTTCTCATTTAATCACGTTAAAGTAGGTATCGCCTTTCTTCAAGAGACACATTTCCTCACTTTCGACCACTCTCATTTAAAAGGAGGGTGGATCGGTCAATCATATCATTCCAATTTTAATTCTAAAACTAGAGGTAGCAGCCATCTTAATTAGTAAAAACATACCGTTCGCAATGTCAAGTGTAGAGACAGACTCAGCAGAACGTTTCATTATTGTAGTAGGAAGACTGTATAATACACCTGTTATCTTGGCTAACATTTATGCACCAAACTGGGATAACAGTTCATTCTTCACAAATGTATTTTCTCGATTACCAAATATGGACACACACCACCTAATACTAGGTGGTGATATGAATTGTGTACTGTCGCCCAATCTGGATCGTAGCTCTCCTAAGGTATCATCTTCATCAAAGACAGTATCCACAATTCAGCTATTTCTTCAGACATATGGCATATCTGATGCGTGGCATTTCCGCAATCCCACAGCTAGGGAGTATTCTTTTTTCTCACCAGTTCATAAGACCTTCTCACGTATAGACTAATTTTTCCTAGACAATAGATTTCTGCCACTTATCACGTGTGACAGAGTGTGATTACCAAGCTATAGTCATTTCGGATCATTCTCCTCTTACTATTACATTTTAGACATTTAGCAGACGCTCTTATCCAGAGCGACTTACAGTTAAGTGAGTGCATACATTTTCATACTGGCCCCCCCGTGGGAATCAAACCCACGACCCTGGCGTTGCAAACGCCATGCTCTACCAACTGAGCTACATCCCTGCCGGCCATTCCCTCCCCTATCCTGGACAACGCTGGCTAATTGTACGCCGCCCCATGGGTCTCCCGGTCGCGGCCGGCTACAACAGAGTCTGGATTCAAACCAGGATCTCTAGTGGCACAGCTAGCACTGCGATGCAGTGCCTTACACCACTGCGCCACTCGGGAGACTATTAAACTACTTATACCAAATACACAGCCTAATTATCGCCCTTGGCGGCTTAACTCACTACTGCTATCAGAAGAAACCTTTGTTGCTTTTATATCATCTCAAATTGAGCTATTTCTCTAGCTTAATCAAACCGCTGGAATGTCTCCTACAACAGTATGGGAATCAATGAAGGCTTATCTAAGGGGCCAAATTATTTCGTACAGCGCAAGATTAAGGAAGTGCAATATTCAAAGCCTAGGGGAACTTACAAATATAATCTTGGATTTGGATATGACATATTCACTCTCTTGAGCTGCAGATTTACTAAAACAACATTTGACACTTCATGCAGAGTTTGATCTTCTTTCAACTCATCAAGCTGAAAATCTAATTAGTAAATCTCGATACAAAAATTATGAACATGGAGAGAAATCAGGGAAAATTCTAGCACACCAGCTGTGTCAGAGAACCACAAATCAAACCATACCTGAGATAACTGACGAGCTGTGTAACAAATGTATTGATCATTTAGAGGTATAGCTGCTGAATTAGAAGAACAGTTCTCTGTAGAAGAGATTGTGTTGGCAATTAAATCTTGGACCCGACGGATTTCCGAGCAAATTCTTTAAAAAAAATTCTGATCAACTCTCACCTCTCTTGCTTTCCATATTTGAGCAATCATTCTCCTCAAACTCTTTACCCTCAACAATGAGCATGTATTTCACTTATTCTGAAAGGGGGGGAAGAATTGCGATGTAAAGATACTTTCTAAGATGATTGCCTGGCGTTTTGAGTCAGTCCTTCCCTTGATTATCTCTACATATCTGTCACGTAAGTTAAGGAACGGGACGGACCAAGGTGCAGCGTGAACGGTGAACATGTTTATTAACTAATAAACACACGAAACAGTAACCAAAACAACAAACTTAACCGTGACGGTCCAAAGGCTAACATACAAGCCTAAACATGAACATAACAAAATCCCACAACGCAGGCAGGAAAACTGGTTGCCTAAGTATGAACCCCAATCAGAGACAACGAGTGACAGCTGCCTCTGATTGGGAACCACACCCGGCCAAACATAGAAATACAAACCTAGAATATATTCACACCCTGACCAAACTAGCTAGAGTTCTATAGGCCAGGGCGTGACAGTACCCCTGGCTTGGTGCGAGGAGCAGGGACAGGCCGGTCCGGACTGGCGATGCGCACCACTGGCTTGGTGCGAGGAGCAGGAACAGGCTGGGCCAGACTGGCGACACGCACCACCGGCTTGGTGCGAGGAGCAGGAACAGGCCGGGCCGGACTGGCGACGCGCACCACCGGCTTGGTACGAGGAGCAGGAACAGGCCGGGCCGGACTAGCGACGCGCACCACCGGCTTGGTGCGAGGAGCAGGAACAGGCCGGGCCGGACTGGCGACGCGCACCACCGGCTTGGTGCGAGGAGCAGGAACAGGCCGGGCCGGACTGGCGACGCGCACCACCGGCTTGGTGCGAGGAGCAGGAACAGGCCGGGCCGGACTGGCGACGCGCACCACCGGCTTGGTGCGAGGAGCAGGAACAGGCCGGACTGGGAACACGCACCACTGGCTTGGTGCGGGGAGCAGGTACTGGCCGGGCCGGACTGGGAACACGCACCACTGGCTTGGTGCGGGGAGCAGGTACGGGGCGTACCGGACTGGGAACCGGTGCTGGAGGTCTATGACTGTCTCCGTCCTTTACACTCCGCGCCCCGTCCCGTGCGCGCCGTTACAGGCCGAAATGGTTGACCTTGGAGAGCTCATCCTGTGGCTCCACCTCCTTAACTGTCAGAACGCTGCGTGTGGATGTGGTGCAGGGAATCAAGCGCAGGAACAGGGGTGTTCGTCAACAGACTTTAGTAAATCCAAACAGGAATGAGTCGCCAACCCAACCGGGTGGCACGAACAATTACGCACAGCAACAACAGCGCGAAAACAAGAAAAAAGCGCACGCAGTGCGAACTCTCAAATACAACAATAGGAGAGAGGAAACTCCTCAATGGCAACAGCTGACAATAATAATCACACATAACACCTGACCCAACACACGATAACTAAATAGGAAACAAAATCAAACACTAACAAGGGACAGGTGTACAACTAGACAAAACCAAACAACCATGAAACATCGAACGGTGGTAGCTAGTACTCCGGGGACGACGACCGCCGAAGCCTGCCCGAACAAGGAGAAGGAGCAGCCTCGGCCGAAACCGTGACATTAACTGCCTTACTCTGCTCAAAACTTGCATTAGCTGAGCCTGTTTCCAAATACACTAAAAACCCCACTGTGAAACGTTCTCTAAAAATCTGGAAACAGTTCAGGCGATCATTTGGTCTCAGTGAATTTTCAACTTCTGTCCCATTATTAAAGAACCATACATTCTCTCCGTCATTATTAGACTGGGCGTTTCATATCGGGTCTGGAAAAGGGATCTCCTCACTGAACGACTTGTACATTGATATGGATTTTGTATCTTTTGAACAGTTAGTACAAAAGTTCAATATTCCTAGATGCCATTTCTTTAGATACCTGTAATTGTGTAGTTTTGTATCTTCATACTCTAGTTACTTCCCATCATGCCCACCTACCTCCCTTCTAGATTCTATTTCTAAAGTGAACCCTTATATCAAAGGGGGCATAAGCTTGATCTATACGTTATTAAACTCGCACATTCTGGATTTCCTGAACTCTCTTAAGAACCAATGGGAAGAGGATTTAGGTGAACAACTTTCAGATAAAACTTGTCAGAGTATGCTTCAGAGAATACATTCTTCATCTATATATCTAAGACATGCTGTAATTAAATTGGTCAAAGGCAAAATTATCCAAGATTAGACCAGAAATAGATCCCACTTGTGACCAATGTAAGCAGGCTCCTGCTACTTTATTACACGTTTTGGACATGCCCGAAATTGACAGATTTATGGATATCCGTTTTTGAGACGTTTTCTAAGATACTGGCGAGACCTATAGAACCTTCTGCCTTTATTGCATTGTTCGGAGTGGCACCACAGGAGGCCCCTCTAAACAGTTCTATGGGCAACATGCTGGCATTTACTACTCTTCTAGCTAGACGTCTTATACTATTTAAGTGTAAGGATCAGTTTCCTCCTACTTTTAACCATTGGATAAAGGAAGTTATGCAACATCTCAAGCTAGAGAAAATACACCACTCTGTTAAGGGATCTGCAATTACATTTTATAATATCTGGCAACCTTTCCTATCCTTTGTAGAAGACATGGACTCAGCTAATTTCACAACTCCATAAACCAACCCAAATTAGAATTTGTATCATTATTTTTACTATTTCTTTAACGTTTTGTTTTATAATATATATATTTTTTTAACTATTTGATTATATTACTCATTGTATATCATGCCTGCTTTAAGTCTGGTTTTGGGGTGGGGCTCTGTTAGAGCATGGGGGGTTGGGGTGGGTTTGATTTGGTAGGGGATCTGTGTGTGTTCTGCCCTCTACTTGTTCTGTCTGTTATCTGTATAATCATAAAAAATGCCAAATAAAAATACCTTAAAAAAGAAAGAAAGAAAGAAAATATATTTTTACCTTCTGAAAATACCTAATCTTTTGAGACAACTGATGCATCCTCTCCTTCAGTGTCGAACTAAGCATGTAATTGCATTGACAGTCATTTATCTACAAGTAATTCTGCATGCTGAGCAACCCCAGGCAATATCAGTAGCCTAGTCAAACATCTGCACGCCTTCAGCGTTCAAATGCTTGTAAAATAGCTTGCGCAATATTAGGCTTTATTAGTTGAGGGACAACCAATGTAATTTGCTAGGTTATTGTTATCAAATGCGCTTCTGAAAATTGTGTTTTACCAGGGAAAAAGTAAGTGTACTACCGGAGACACAACTCTCATCTGGCTATAGCCTAGCTGCTGTTTGGTTATTAGCCCTACATTGGATTTTATTTCGATTGTTCAGGTTCACCATCAGCAATAGTTTTGGTACACAGCAAATTCTCCAGTGTTCAATCAACACTGAGAGTGTTACATTTAATACGGGTCCACACTTTTCAGTGTTAAATTAACACACTGCTTAGTGTAAAGACTTTTTTGCATATTTCCCAGAGTGCCTGGCCTTTTGAGTGAATTGTAGAGTTATCACCTATGACTGTATTTGTTAGTGACAGAAACATGTTTTTTGCAGTCATCCATTTTCAGTTCTGTGTCCTTCACCAAGTGAGATCCCAAGTGAATATGTCATCATTAAAATGTAAATCTTTAACACAATATGTATTTCATAAGGCCTTCTTTTTAGGGCCTAGTTTTACCCAGTGATTGGAAACAAAGCTTCCTGAAGCATTGAGGCTTTCCAGCCAATTGTGTTGAAAATAGGTTCATTACTCGGAGCTTCATTATCCGTTCACAATGCACATTAGTGACATCTGCTGGTCAACAATAAATAGCAACGTGATTAACATTGACATTTTAGTCATTTAGCAGACGCTCTTATCCAGAGCGACTTACAGTTAGTGAGTGCATACATTTTCATACTGGCCCCCCGTGGGAATCGAACCCACAACCCTGGCATTGCAAACGCCATGCTCTACCAACTGAGCTACACGGGGCAATTCCCTACCTTCTGGCTGTCCTGCAGTAACTCACTTTGAGGGAAGTAGCTATAGTGTAGCTAATATCAGGCCAGGGTGACAGGCAGCTAAAGCACATTTGTTGATTTTGTAGTCCGGTAAAAACTGAATGATTCTTAAGACAAGTCCCAACTTCGACAGACAAGTTTCACATTCTCACTGAAGTTTCTAGCCACAAGCATAAACTAGTTAGCTGGGGAGGGCTCGTCAGGACAACTGACTGAACCGAATCCACCCACTCAACTCTCGCTGCCCGACATACGTTATCAATTTTGGGCACAAGGTGTGTCTGTATAACCTCTCCCTGTTTATCATTGGTGAAACTATGCGCTTTGCAGCAATGCAGTCATTATATAGTGTTAATAAAATGTACCTAAGTAATACTGGTCATTTACTTGAAGAAAATTAAAGTAACTGCATGTACAAGAAGATAAAGTTTATTTCTTTCTCCACTGATTTTATCAAAACTTCGTGGAGCAGCAGTAAGTCATTGGCTTTAATAGCCTACAATCAGTTGGATTACCAGGTTTGCATCTTACATCATGCTTCCCTTTTTTACCTTCAAGTTTACTATCAAAAACAGAATCTATGGCATTATTTAGGATGCTTAAGAAAGAAGCTTATACTATACTGTACTGAATGAAAATATAAACGCAACATGCAACAATTTCTAAGATTTTACTGAGTTACAGTTCATATAAGGAAATCAGTCAATTGAAATAAATAAATTAGGCCCTAATCTATGGATTTCACATGACAGGGAATATAGATATGCATCGGTTGGTCACAGGTACCTTAAAAAAATGTGTAGGGCCGTGGATCAGAAAACCAGCCAGTATCTGGTGTGACCACCATTTGTCTCATGCAACACGACACATCTCCTTAGCATAGAGTTGATCAGGCTGTTGATTGTGGCCTATGGAATGTTGTCCCACTCCTCTTCAATGGCTGTGCAAAGTTGCTGGATATTGGCGCGAACTGGAACATGCTGTCGTACACGTCGATCCAGAGCATCCCAAACATGCTCAATGGGTGACATGTCTGGTGAGTGTGCAGGCCATGGAAGAACTGGGACATTTTCAGCTTCCATTAATTGGGTACAGATCCTTGCGACATGGAGCCGTGCATTATCTGTCACGCCCTGACTCTGGGGACTCTTATTTGTTGAGTCAGGGTGTGATTTTCTATGTTGTATTTTCTATGTTTAGTCTAGTATGTCTAGATCTATGTTGGCCGTGTGGTTCCCAATCAGAGGCAGCTGTCGCTCGTTGTCTCTGATTGGGGACCATACTTAGGCAGCCTATTGGCACTAGTGGGTTGTGGGATCTTGTTCCGTGTAAGGTATGTTTTGTGTTCTACCTTGGACTTCACGTTTCGTTTCGTTTGTTGTTTTGTCGTGTTGTTTATTCGGTTCAAATAAACATGTACGCATATCACGCTGCGCCTTGGTCCGTCCCGTCTATGAACGAACGTGACAGAAGATCCCACCAAACGAGGACCAAGCAGCGTGTCCAGGAGCAGACAGCCTGGACCTGGGAGGAGATCCTGGACGGTAAGGGATCCTGGACTTGGGAGGAGATTCAGGCTGGGATGGATCGCCGTCCTTGGGAGGAGACAGTGGAGGCCCGGTATAGAGAGGAGAAACGGCGGCAACAGTGCCGACGACGGAGACCCGACAGGCAACCCCAAGAAAATGTGGATGGGGGGCACACGGTGTGGACGACGAGGCAGCAGGAGGCCGTTAAAGGGCGGGTCTGCAGGTTAGGAGAGGAGGCCACCATGTTACGGGGGCTATTGGTTCAGAGGGAGCAGGAGTTATTCGGTCAGAGGGAGACGCTACAGGAGGCTAAAAGGGAGAAGGAAAGTTTAGAGGCACGGCGAGAGGAGCTGGTTAGGCAGCAGAAGGAGCAGGGGTTAATAAAGGAACCCAGTCCCGCTCCTCCCACCAAGCAAGTGGTGCGTGTCGCCAGTCCGGTCCGGCCCGTTCCTGCTCCCCGCACTAAGCCAGTGGTGCGTGTTCCCAGTACGGCCCGACCCGTTCCTGCTCCTCGCACCAAGCCAGTGCTGCGCGTCGCCAGCCCGGCCCGGCCTGTTCCTGCTCCTCGCACCAAGCCAGTGGTGTGCGTCGCCAGCCCGGCCCGGCCTGTTCCTGCCCCTCGCACCAAGCCAGTGGTGCGTGTCGCCAGCCCGGTCCGGCCTGTTCCTGCCCCTCGCACCAAGCCAGTGGTGCGCGTCGCCAGCCCGGCCCGGCCTGTTCCTGACCCTCGCCCCAAGCCAGTGGTGCGTGTGTCCAGTCCGGCACGGCCCGTGCCTGTTCCACCGGTGCCTGGTCCGGCACCGGTCAGCTGCTCCACTCCGGAGCCAGAGCAGTCCGCTCCACCGGTGCCCAGTTCAGCTCCGGTCAGCTGCTCCACTCCGGAGCAGTCCGCTCCACCGGTGCCTGATCCAGCTCCGGTCAGCTGCTCCAGTCCGGAGCCAGAGCAGTCCACTCCACCGGGGTCCAGTCCAGATCCGGTCTGCGGCTCCACTCCGAAGCCAGAGCAGTCCGCTCCACCGGTGCCCAGTCCAACTCCGGTCAGCGGCTCCAGTCAAGAGCCTGAGTAGTCCGCTCCACCGGTGCCCGGTCCAGCTCCGATCAGCGGCTCCAGTCCAGACCCAGACGTCAGCCCCTCTCCAGGTTCGGGGTCTCCCACACCAGGGTCCAGACAGGGCTTGGAGTATTGTGGGAGGAAGGAGAGGGGAAGCAGCGCGCCGAGGTCCAGACCAGACCAGGGGCATAACAGGGAGGCGGAGAATAGGTGGTTGTCACGCCCGGAGCCTGATCCGCCTCCTAGGCTCTGGGGACTCTTATTTGTTGAGTCAGGGTGTGATTTTCTATGTTGTATTTTCTATGTTTAGTCTAGTATGTCTAGATCTATGTTGGCCGTGTGGTTCCCAATCAGAGGCAGCTGTCGCTCGTTGTCTCTGATTGGGGACCATACTTAGGCAGCCTATTGGCACTAGTGGGTTGTGGGATCTTGTTCCGTGTAAGGTATGTTTTGTGTTCTACCTTGGACTTCACGTTTTGTTTCGTTTGTTGTTTTGTCGTGTTGTTTATTCGGTTCAAAGAAACATGTACGCATATCACGCTGCGCCTTGGTCCGTCCCGTCTATGAACGAACGTGACATTATCATGCTGAAACATGAGGTGATGGTGGCAGATAAATGTCACGACAATGGGCCTCAGGATCTTGTCACGGTATCTCTGTGCATTCAAATAGACATCGATAAAATGCAATTATGTTCATTGTCTGTAGCTTATGCCTGCCCATACCATAACCCCACAGCCACCATGGGGCACTCTGTTCACAAAGTTGACATTAGCAAACCGCTCGCCCACACGACGCCATACACGTGGTCTGCGGTTGTGAGGCCGGTTGGACGTAACGCCAAATTCTCTAAAACGATGTTGGAACCAGCTTATGGTAGCGAAATGAACATTAAATTCTCTGGCAACAGCTCTGGAGGACATACCTGCAGTCAGCATGCCAATTGCATGCTGCCTCAAAACTTGAGACATCTGTGGCATTATGTTGTGTGACATAAATGCACATTTTAGAGTGGCCTTTTATTGTCCCCAGCACAAGGTGCACCTGTGTAATGGATAAGGAAATGAGAAATGCTCACTAACAGGGATGTAAACAAATTTGTACACACATTTTGAGAGAAATAAGCTTTTTTTGCGTATGGAAAATTTCTGTGATGTTTTATTTCAGCTCATGAAACATGGGACCAACACTTTACATGTTGCATTTATGTCTTTGTTCAGTGTAAATAAAACAAATTATTTGAACAACAGTGCAGAAAGTGTGGTTTCACATAAAAAATAGTGTGCCTTCAACGGGATTCCACCTCATACCTTCACATCCCTGAATGTTCCATAGTTCCCTACTCTACCTGCTAAACTATCGGTCAGCTGAAATTACATGTACAAAATCCTAACTATATATTTATAAACACGGTATCCAGTAGAGGTTGGTGTTTGAAAGCAGCTTAATCGAAGAAAGCACCGTAACCACAGCAAAATCAGTGAGATCTCGCATTTAGCAACACACGGTTTGAAAAAGCAAGTGATCAAGCGAAGCTTCAGAAGTCATTGATGACGTACTTCTGATAAAGTGATACACGCATCGGCACACTGCTTCAAAGTTAGCTGCTATAAAACGTAACATCAATTTGTAAGTCGCTCTGGATAAGAGCGTCTGCTAAATTACGTAAATGTAAAATGTAAAATCACTAGTTATATCCTATTACAGTGGCCTGAAACTCATGGTTTACAGGCAACATCAGGCCTGCAAGTCACATTATGCTGGCTTGCAAAGTGATGTGTAATTCCTATTGGAATCCAGCCGGAGTGGGGATATATAACATTATTCAAAAAATTGTCACCCAAAACCTGCATTCAGAATGATTGTCAGGTTGGGTAGACTATGAGACTACATAAAGTATTAAAACCATTAACAAATTGGATTAGTTTAGAAAAGTGTATGTTATTTATATTTGAGTAGCATAAGATTAATTAATCAATCAATGTTCATGAAAAAACATATATAATGAAACAAAAAATTCTAAAAATCAACCTGCAATAGAGCATTCTGGGAAATGTGATAATGATGGGCATGGTTTTGGGTTAACACTGGTTATTAACACCAACACCGGGGTTCTGTTACACCAATGAGTGTTAATTTAACAAGTACGGAGTTAATTTAACACCTGAATCGACACTAGAAATGTTACACTGAAAAATCAACACATGCCAATTTGCTGTGTAGTTTTGCTTTAAACAATCAGTGTATAGGGTCATTTTTAGATATACAGGGTAATGTTGATAATTTCATAACGAAGACAGCAATCACTTTCACGGTCGAAACCATTTTAAGACGGGGGTGAAATCCAAAGTTGTGCTATATATTCATTGGCTATGTCATAGCAAATGTATATAACCCTTTTAATCTGCAAAAAAGACAAGTTAATTAGTGGGTGATTGGTGATTTCAGATCAAAAGTGGGTGGACAAAAAAAATACATTCCTCCCCCTAATCTGATAGTGGGGTGGTGCAGTGCCTTGCAAAAGTATTCATCCCCCTTGGCGTTTTTCCTATTTTGTTGCATTACAACCTGTAATTTAAATGGATTTTTATTTGGATTTCATGTAATGGACATACACAAAATAGTCCAAATTGGTGAAGTGAAATGAAAGAAATTACTTGTTTCAAAGAATTCTAAAAAATAAATAATGGAAAAGTGGTGCATGCATATTTATTCACCCCCTTTGCTATGAAGCCCCTAAATAAGATATGGTGCAACCAATTACCTTCAGAAGTCACATAATTAGTTAAATTAAGTCCAACTATGTGCCATCTAAGTGTCATATGATCTGTCACATGATCTCAGTATACAGTTGAAGTCGGACGTTTACATACACCTTAACCAAATACATTTAAACTCAGTTTTTTACAATTCCTGACATTTAGTCCTAGTAAAAATTCCCTGTATTAGGTCAGTTAGTTTCTCTATAGAATGATTTATTTCAGCTTTTATTTATTTCATCACATTCCCAGTGGGTCAGAAGTTTACATACACTCAATTAGTATATGGTAGCATTGCCTTTAAATTGTTTAACTTGGGTCAAACGTTTCGGGTAGCCTTCCACAAGCTTCCCACAATAAATTGGGTGAATTTTGGCCCATTCCTCCTGACAGAGCTGGTGTAACTGAGTCAGGTTTGTAGGCCTCCTTGCTCGCACATGCTTTTTCAGTTCTGCCCACACATTTTCTATAGGATTGAGGTCAGGGCTTTGTGATGGCCACTCCAATACAATTTTTCCACAACTTTGGAAGTATGCTTGGGGTCATTGTCCATTTGGAAGACCCATTTGCGACCAAGCTTTAACTTCCTGACTGATATCTTCAGATGTTGCTTCAATATATCCACATAATTTTCCTTCCTCATGACGCCATCTATTTTGTGAAGTGCACCAGTCCCTCCTGCCGCAAAGCACCCCCACAGCATGATGCTGCCACCCCGTGCTTCACGGTTGGGATGGTGTTCTTCGGCTTGCAACAACCCCTTTTTCCTCAAAACATAACGATGGTCATTGTGGTCAAACAGTTCTATTTTTGTTTCATCAGACCAGAGGACATATCTCCAAAAAGTACAATCTTTGTCCCCATGTGCAGTTGCAAAACGTAGTCTGGCTTTTTTATGGCAGTTTTGGAGCAGTGGCTTCTTCCTTGCTGAGCAGCCTTTCAGGTTATGTCGATATAGGACTCGTTTTACTGTGGATATAGATACTTTTGTACCTGTTTCCTCCAGAATCTTCACAAGGTCCTTGCTGTTGTTCTGGTATTGATCTGCACTTTTCGCACCAAAGTACGTTCATCTCTAGGAGACAGAACACGTCTCCTTCCTGAGCGGTATGATGGCTGCGTGGTCCCATGGTGTTTATACTTGCGTACTATTGTTTGTACAGATGAACGTGGTACCTTCAGGCGTTTGGAAATTGCTCCCAAGGATGAACCAGATTTGTGGAGGTCTACACATTTTTTTCTGAGGTCTTGGCTGATTTCTTTTGATTTTACCATGATGTCAAGCAAAGAGGCACTGAGTTTGAAGGTAGGCCTTGAAATACTTCCACAGGTACACCTCTAATTGACTAAAATGATGTCAATTAGCCTATCAGAAGCTTCTAAAGCCCTGATATAATTTTCTGGAATTTTCTAAGCTGTTTAAAGGCACAGTCAACTTAGTGTATGTAAACGTTTGACCCACTGGAATTGTGATACAGTGAATTATAAGTGAAATAATCTGTCTGTAAACAATTGTTGGAAAAATTACTTGTGTCATGCACAAAGTAGATGTCCTAACCGACTTGCCAAAACTATAGTTTGGTTGAAAAACCAGTTTTAATGACTCCAACGTAAGTGTATGTAAACTTCCGACTTCAACTGTATATACACCTGTTCTGAAAGGCCCCAGACTCTGCAACACCACTAAGCAAGGGGCACCACCAAGCAAGTGGCACCATGAAGACCAAGGAGCTCTTCAAACAGGTCAGGGACAAAGTTGTGGAGAAGTGCAGATCAGGTTTGGGTTATAAAAATATATCCGAAACTTTGAACAGCCCACGGAGCACCATTATATCCATTATTAAAAAATTGAAAGAATATGGCACCAAAACAAACCTGCCAAGATAGGGCCGCCCAACAAAACTCACGGACCAGGCAAGGAGGGCATTAATCAGAGAGGCAACAAAGAGACCAAAGATAACCCTGAAGGAGCTGCAAAGCTCTACAGCGGAGATTGGAGTATCTGTCCATAGGACCCCTTTAAGCCGTACACTCCACAGAGCTGGGCTTTAAGGAAGAGTGGTCAGAAAAAAAAACATTGCTTAAAGAAAAAAATAAGCAAACACCTTTGGTGTTCGCCAAAAGGCATGTGGGTACTCTGGTCAAATGAGACTAAAATGTAGCTTTGGTTTGCGCTATGTCTGGCGCAAACCCAACACCTCTCATCACCCCGAGAACACCATCCCCACAGTGAAGCATGGTGGTGGCAGCATCATGCTGTGGGGATGTTTTTCATCGGCAGGGACTGGGAAACAGGTCAGAATTGAAGGAATGACGGATGGCTCTAAATACAGGGAAATCCTTGAGGGAAACCTGTTTCAGTCTTCCAGAGATTTGAGACTGGGACAGAGGTTCACCTTCCAGCAGGACAATGACCCTAAGCATACTGCTAAAGCAACACTCGAGTGGTTTAAGGGGAAACATTTAAATGTCTTGGAATGGCCTAGTGAAAGCCCTCAATCCAATTGAGAATCTGTGGTATGACTTAAAGATTGCTGTACACCAGCGGAACCCATCCAACTTGAAGGAGCTGGAGCAGTTTTGACTTGAAGAATAGGCCAAAATCCCAGTGGCTAGATGTGCCAAGCTTATAGAGACATACCCCAAGATACTTGCTGCTGTAATTGTTGCAAAAGATGGCTCTACAAAGTATTGACTTTGGGGGGGTGAATAGAAAAAAGATTTTGCATCTTCAAAGTGGTAGGCATGTTGTGTAAATCAAATGATACAAACTCTCCAAAAATCCATTTGAATTCCAGGTTGTAAGGCAACAAAATAGGAAAAATGCCAAGGGGGGTGAATCCTTTCGGCAAGCCACTGTAGATGCCCAGTCTCCCTTATGGCTCAGCTCTGGTGCATACATACAACATAGGCATACTGTACACATTTACACACACACACACACACACACACACACACACACACACACACACACACACACACACACACACACACACACACACACACACACACACACACACACACACATACACAGAAGTCAGCTCAGACAGATCCAGCTCAGAGGCCCAGCACTTGAGCTCCATCAGCAGCAGATTTTAATTTAGAATGGAAAATGAATGTGTTTATGCAACAAATGTTAATGCATCGCATCAAACCGAAACGGATCGATTCGTTCCTCTTATCAAACCGAATCGCACCGAATCGTTTCATTCTAAAGCGTATCGTTCCTGTATCATATCGGAGCCCATGTATCTATATAGATACATATCGGATCGTCTTGAAAGGGAAAGATGCACATCTTCATATCATAGGCTGTCTGTGTGTGTCATTTCAGGTCTGTGAGCCCCTCTGTAGGTGTTCTGAGTGTGGGTTATGAGATGTGGTGGGTTGATGTGAGGAGTTCTATACCCCATCACTGAGTCACATAGTATGACTAATTCTCTATGAGTCAACACGACTGTCTTTGGTCAATACTTTGGCCACATTCTCTCTCTCTCTCTCTCTCTCTCTCTCTCTCTCTCTCTCTCTCTCTCTCTCTCTCTCTCTCTCTCTCTCTCTCTCTCTCTCTCTCTCTCTCTCTCTCTCTCGCTATCTGTGTGTGCGTGCGTGTGTGTCTAGCCCCTGTGGTGGCGTAATCCTAGGATGAGCTGTCAGTTGACTACCCCATCTGTTCCTCACACATGGTGTTCAGGGAGACAGAAATTAGTATATTTCGCTCAATTTTCTCCATCTTCCTTTTTCCTCCTGTCTTTTTTCTCATTCACTGTTTGTTCTATTCCACTTTTTTTCTGTCTTTAATTCTTTTTTTATTCCTCTCTCAGCTTTACTATTAGTCATTATCAGCTACTACTTTACCTCCATACATACACACACACACACACTTTGCACTACTGCACGTGCCAGCTCCCCATGCTGGTTACTATAGCAACCCCTTGCGGGCACCTTGCCGGGAGTCTGAGTGTGTTTTCTCCTCCTCCATCTCAAGCAGACATTTCCTCCCCTACGTATGTATTTGGACAGTGATGCTAAAATGTTACATTTCGCTCTATGCTCCAGCATTTTGGATTTGAGATCAAATGTTTCATACGAGGTGACAATACACAATGTCACCTTCTTTTTAGGCGATTTTCATACATATCTGATTTACCGTTTAGAAATGAAAGCACTTTATAGATCTAGTCCTCCCATTTCAAGTTTGAAGTTTTAATGTCATGTGCACAAGTACAGTGAAATGCCTTTTTTGCAAGCTCTAAACCAAATAATGCAGTAATCAATCACAAAATAGCAAAAATTTGACTATGGCTTTCCTCCTGATCAACGAACAGTAAAGCCAGGAGATGTCCATCTGTCCGTCCCTCCCTAGTTCCTCCCTATATCCTCCTTAGCAATATTTCAATTTGTATGCTCTTTTTCTCCTCCTTTTCCAATTTCTATCACTCAACTTCCCCCCTCTACGTGTACCCCCCCCCCCCCACACACACACCCCCTCCCCCCTCTCTTCCACTCCTCTTCTTCTCCCTCTTCCTCCATTTTCCCTAGTGCCTCAGATAAAACTGAATGGATGACCTTTCCTAGTGGGGTCACGTCCCACACACACACACAGACACACACACATACTGCAGGTACCTCTGGGAGCTCTCCTGTGTAAGTGGTATAGTTGGACTCAGTCCAGGATTAAATGGAGGGTGTGAAGTGCACAGTAGCTCTATCCTCAGGCAGAGGCACACTCAGCTAACGAGTCAGGAGTGTGCTTGCATGCGTTTCTGATATTTATTTTTGTGTCTGAGTGTGTGTGTGTCTGTCTTATGTGCATTTGTATGTGTGTGTGTGTGTGTGTGTGTGTGTGTGTGTGTGTGTGTGTGTGTGTGTGTGTGTGTAAACTGATTTTCAGTGTGAGAGCGATTAAAGTAAAATGGTTGAGTGAAAGGCTCTTTCCCTGTCACACCACCTCACCTCTCACTGTTACTAATACACTATAGAACACACTATAGAGTCCATCTCACCTCACTCTATTATAAACACACACACACACATTCACTTGCAGGCTGCTGTTTGTATCTAACTCTATGTGTACCTCAGATGGCAGATGTGCGTGGGTTTTTCTTTATACAGTATGTACACTATATATACAAAAGTATGGGGACACCCCTTCAAATTAGTGGATTCGGCTATTTCAGCCGCACCCGTTGCTGACAGGTGTATAAAATTGAGCACACCGCCATTGCAATCTCCATAGACAAACATTGGCAGTAGAATTACCTTACTGAAGAGCTCAGTGACTTTCAACGTGGCACCGTCATAGGATGCCACTTTTCCAACAAGTCAGTTCATAACATTTCTGCCCTGCTAGAGCTGCCCCAGTCAACTGTACATGCTGTTATTGTGAAGAGGAAACATCTAGGATCAGCAACGGCTCAGCTGCAAAGTGGTAGACCACACAAGCGGCGAGTGCTGAAGCGCGAAGCGCATAAAAATCGTTTGTCCTCAGTTGCAACACTCACTACCGAGTTCCAAACTGCCTCTGGAAGCAACGTCAGAACAAGAACTGTTCGTTGGGAGCTTCATGAAATGGGTTTCCATGGCCGAGCAGCCGCACACAAGCCTAAGATCACCATGCGCAATACCAAGAACCGGCTGGAGTGGTGTAAAGCTCGCCACAATTGGACTCTGGAGCAGTGGAAACTCGTTCTCTGGAGTGATGAATCATGCTTCACCATCTGGAAGTCCGATGGATGAATCTGGGTTTGGCGGATGACAGGAGAATGCTGCCTGCCCAATGCATAGTGCCAAGTGTACATTTTGGTGGAGAAGGAATAATGGTCTGGGGCTGTTTTTCATGGTTCGCGCTACAGCAGACAATGACATTCTAGACGATTCTGTGCTTCCAACTTTGTTGCAACAGTTTGGGGAAGGCCCATTCCTGTTTCAGCATGACAATACCCCCCGTGCACAAAGCAAGGTCCATAAAGAAATGGTTTGTCGAGATCGGTGTGGAAGAACTTGACTGACCTGCACAGAGCCCTTACCTCAACCCCATCGAACACCTTTGGGATGAATTGGAACGCTGACTGCGAGCCAGGCCTAATCACCCAACATAAGTGCCCGACCTCACTGCAGCAATGTCCCTGCAGCAATGTTACAATATCTAGTGGAAAGCCTTCCCGTAAGAGTGGAGGCTGTTATAGCAGCAAAGGGGGGGCCAACTCCATATTAATGCCCATGATTTTGGATTGAGATGTTCGACGAGCAGGTGTCCACATACTTTTGGCCATGTAGTGTATCTCTCATGATTCAGTGAGTATACCTTGTGGAATATTCAGAGATTAATATGTGTGTTTCTTGTGTTGAAACATCTGTCCATTTCTGTATCTAAATCAAGTCATCCTCTCTGTGTGTTCCCAGCTGAGACACCCATTGAGGAGTTCACCCCAACACCAGCGTTCCCTGCCCTCCAGTACCTGGAGTCTGTTGACGTGGAGGGAGTGGCCTGGAGGGCAGGGCTTAGGACAGGAGACTTCCTCATAGAGGTAACCACACCCTCTCTCTTCTCCAACCCCATTGACTAGGCCCACTGCCTCTCAGCTCTCTGTCTGACCTCCAGCCGTGTGTGTGTGTGCGTGCGGGTTTGTGTGTTCCAGGTGCACGGGGTGAACGTGGTGAAGGTGGGCCATAAGCAGGTGGTGTCTCTGATCAGACAGGGGGGCAACAGCCTGCTGATGAAGGTGGTCTCTGTCACACGCAAACCTGAGTCTGAGGAGGTGGTCCGCAAGAAAGGTGAGCAATGTGTCATATATTGAGTATCTATCACAGGAGGTTGGTGGCACCTTAATTGGGGAGAACGGGCTTGTGGTAATGACTGGAGCGAAATAGGTGGAATGGTATCAAACACATGGTTTCCAGGTGTTTGATGCCATTCCATTTGCTCTGTTCCGGACATTATTATGAGCCATTCTCCCCTTAGCAGCCTCCTGTGGTATCTATGCTCCTGTGATGGTATCATGTATACAGTATATGGTCTTCTTGAGGGGACAGGGTGAAAAGTGGAACTTCCACTACAGCCTGTCCCTCATTGCAGATGTAATCTACTCCTTCTCCAGTCCAGTGTGCAATTATTAGCTGCTCCATGTATTTGATCTTTGGCATATAGCCATTTGATTCTTAAATGACAACTTCTGTATTAGTATGTTGTCATGGATATGGAAGTTGACACTAGCTGTATGGAAGTATTTGTGAAGGATCTGTATGTTCCCATCACCAAGGTGATTTCACCCCGTTGCCACACTGTAAATTCATGTGGTTTCCATGTCAACGGCATCTCATCATCCCTCTGCTAAACATCTCCCACTCACTCCTGCTACTATGACCTCGGGAAAGTGTGTGTGTGTGTGTGTGTGTGTGTGCGCGTGTGCGTGTGTGTATTTGTGTGTGTGTCTCCTTGGGTGGGAGAGACAGAGACAGATAGCTCTGACCTACTTCCATCTGGACAGTAGATAGCTGATCTTAGTGCCAGTCTGCACCCCCCCCCCCCTCCGCTCCTCTACACACACATGCATGCATGAGAGAGAGATATAAATGAAAGAGAGCAGCAGAGAGGTAGCTGTGATATGGAGGTCTTTGAGTAGTCAGTCAGTGATTGGTGATCTGTGAAACGTCTAGTCATTACAAATATATATGAGTCCTCTTGTCACTAGAGACAATACACTGTTCCATGTGGAACTGAACATGACAGACCTGCTTTGCTGTTTTTTGCTGTTTTTTAAGGACGATTTGCATATCCAGCATGTTATTTTTTCCAAGAGGTTCTACTTTTTCACTAGAAATGTGGAATATTTCTCCTTCTAGTAATGCTTTTGCAGGTGAGTGAACTAATCTGATCCTATACAGTGGCAACAGTATTAAACCTGAGTATACTGAGCTG